>NW_017537656.1:973875-986761 GCF_001853355.1 Bactrocera latifrons | reverse complement strand
CTTCGGTGCAAACGAAGTTTATGTTTTTTCTTTTTAATTAATTAATTTATTATTTTTATTTCCCACAAAAATCGGGTACATACATGATACATATGAACATATGTATAAGTATACTTATGTCTTATACTTAAGTTTTTATTACACTTTTCTATTATAATGAATAAAGTCACCAATTCACGCCGATTGTCAGCGCAAATGTATTTAAAGCTACAACGAATTACTTTTGCACACATTCACACAGATCGTTTGCGATTCAATAAATTCAGTTAGCGCGTCTTCAAAGAAAGTTTACGCATCTTTAATTCTAGTTGCTTAAAAAAAACTGACACCTTTGCTGGTGGCACATGCATACAATATACGCGTAGCACAACAACAAGAACTGTCAAAAAAAAGTTGTTTACAAAATGGTTTTCTTATTTGAGGAAAGTTAATATTTGTTTATTTCTAAAATTGTGTTTATGAATACAAGTTGTACAAGTGTTTTCAGGGTTTCCAGCTATTTTTAATTTAAGTGAACAATTTTTGTTATTTTTTGTAGTTTTTAGGTGAAGGCATTATAACTTTTGTTAGCTTTGATATTTTTGTTCACGTTTTCGTGCTCATTGCCAACAAGCCAACCAGCACAGTTGGTTTGCACAGCTTTCCTCAAATTGTTTTCTTCACGCAGTATTTATAAATATGGTAAACACGTTTAAAAAAACTTAATAAAAATATTTTAAAATTGTTTCGAATATCTTACATCAATTATCTAGTTTTCAATAAATAAAAGTTTTTTTTTTCTTTGCATAAATAAGTACAGTAACGAACACCAACCAAATCGTTACAATTAGTTGAAATAATAGACTCCGTCGCGAGATCGAAATTCAGCACATGTATCAGTGTTTAAATGTAACTAACAACTGATCGGCCTCAAGCAAGCAAACTGATGACGAACTCTGACTAGCGTACAGACTATGCCGGCAACCGGCTCCGGCGGCAACGTCAACAAACAAACGGATACTACTATCAGCGAGAGTATAGTGAGCTAATGAATGCAAAATGGGCGCATTTGAGAAATACTGTAACAAAAAACAAGAATAAATGTTAACGGCGACTGTAGCTATGATATCGTTCACAGGTGAATTTCTTAGAGCAATAAAAATATCTTTATCTTGATTTTGATAGATCAGTTTGTATGACAGCTATATGCTATAGTGGTGCGATCTCAACAATTTCGCTGCATGTTATACCTTGGACAAAAATCCATTGCCGAATTTAGTGACGATATCTCGTCAAATTAAAAAGTATAGCAGCTATATGCTACAGAAGTTCATTTCATACAATATTTTTGGAGATTCCAGTCTTGCCTTTAACAATATTCTATGCCGAATTTCATGAAGATATCTTGGCGAACATAAAAGTTTTCCATACCTGGATTTTATTTTAACCGCTCAGTTTGTATTCTATAGTGCTGAGATATTAGCGATTCCGACAAATGAAAAACTTCTTCGGAAAAAGAGAATGTGTGCAAAGTTTTAGGACGATATCTCTAAAACTGAGGGACTAGTTCGCGTATATAGAGGCAGACGGACGTTTATGGGTCATTCGACCCAGCTCGTATCTATAGTGTATCCGGCATTTCTTTCTTAGCGTTACAAGCTTTTTAGAAAACTTAATATACTCTGTTCAGGGTATAAAAATTGTTGAGAATTAAAAACAAACACAACAGCAGAATTTTGCAAAATATTTATTAGAAAAATTCGATTATCGAACAGAGGAGACAATTTTTTTCTGAAATTTTATAGGTGTCTGTAAAATGTTCGAAAAATTCCGGTTCAAATGGATGAAATGTTGCGAATATTAATATACTTGCAAGACATACTTCGTTGCTCCTCCGATCAGTGGTCAGAGCCTCAGAACCCATTTATTATATGTTCTTAGAAAGCTTTGTTTTCAATTGGATGGTACTTAATGGCATAACCGATTTCTTACACGCTTTTTGGCGTTGACAATTGATAACGTTAGACATGGGATTTGAGCGTTTTATACTTTAGACCCGTTCGCAGGACAGGCGGCTCTTTTTTTCTTTTACCCGGCTAAGAAGTATCAACTAGGCAGTCTTCCTACAACTAGAACTTTTTATGCGTAATTCAAATGATATCGATCTTTAAATGCGAGTCATTGGTGAGATAGACACCGTACTGGTACACTACTTTTTAGGAAATAACTTCATAAATAATGAAATTTTACTTCGTAAATCGTGCTAACTCTAAAATCACGTTAGGTTTTTTTTTTAAGTAGCCATTTAATCATAAAAATACGCTCATAAAATTGACAAAAAATTTAACCCAAAACTTAAGTGCTTTGCTGGTAGTCAGAATTTAAAATTTATTTCCCTAAACTTTACTTAAAGCCACTGTGCAATAGTCACGTTCTGTCTACTAAATGATACTAAATTAAGTGATCTGAACGAGCGCTGACGTCGAAAGCAGCAAAAATGTAGAGCGCACGCTCCGGCTTGACCTGCATTACGCCGCTTAGGAGCTTGCTCTCCGTACCACGCTTCGACGCGTTTTGACGATGATGCGGCCATGAGAAACTAGAAGAATTTGGTTTTCATTTGAGTTGCGTTAAACAAAGAATTTATGCTTTATGAGCGTAAATATATGGGCCAAAGCAACAATTACTCATTTATTATAGCCCTCTCAGTTTTCTGCTTTTTTCTTGTTTTTAATAATTTCATTTGTTTACTAAACACACATTGCAAAAATCATAAGTGTTGAATATTATTTGGAAGCGGAATTGGAATTGATCAACTAATTGAAATGGTCAATTTTCTCCGTACCGATTGCAATGTTTATATAATAGGTGCGGCCAGATTTTGCACACACCGTACATAAATTAAATATTTCAATAATAGTTATATTTAATAATTTAAAAACAAAATACGCAATTTGTGTGATAAAATTAATATAAATCCTATTATGAGTCGAGTTCTTTAAGTAATTGGCAAGCAACGGATCTCCAGTTATCTAGTTTCGCAAAAAGGAGGATGGATTAATGTGTAGAAGTTCAAAAAAGTTTACTCGCTTTCTCTGAGCGCCATTCACTTGGGAATGGCCAGAAACGATTATTTTATATATGGCTCAAGCAGCTCACGGCTTCCGGAATTAGATCAAAAATCCTATGGGTAGCCAAAAAACATCCGTATGAAGGCGAGCTAAAGTGCGAAGGCGAAACATCCCTCCTCCGATTTGTGCACTGGGTTTGGGGCCCGCCACGTAAAAAAACACTCCCAATGAAAAGAATAACCGCGTTAGCAGTAGCTACGACAGTAAAAAAGAACTATACTTTCGCAGATTTTGGGAAACAAATACAACCATTGTACCATAGTACTATCCCGCGTTATCTTTGGATCGCTGATCAGTCCTGCAATCTAACCTTGTGTCGGAGAGAGATTAAAATTAAAATATCTCAAAGAACAAATAATTTTCCAAGTGAGATTCAACGGGTTTAGATCAACCATGCGACCTAACATAATTTAACCAAACCCAACAAAACTCTAAATTATTTTACCCGTTCGAAAAAACGACCCGTAGTAGTTTCTTAAAAAGCGGCTGAAGATTGCGCCTGTTGTTCGGGGTAACCTAGGTTTTTTAGTGCACATGCCCTATATCTCACTCTCGATATAACCTACGTCGTATATTGAAATGCCTATTTTTTCTGCTATTTTGCGCACATCATAGACTTTGTCTCGTTATCCACAAAAACTAGACGAAACTAAGTGACCAAATCGGCCAAAGTGGTCGACTACGAGTGTTTACAACACGAGTATTTTCTCTTAACGATAGTAGCGTCAGCGGGTAGTGAGGTTGTGTACTTAGCGGAGATGCCTCGTACTCTGTGTACTTCCCGCGGAACTTTCTACCGCTTTGTATTGATTCAGTGGAGTATGATACCGAATCAATTTTGAAGTGTTCTATTTACAAATTTAATAGGAGCAATTCGATGAATAAAATGATAATAATGAAGAGACTATAGCATTTTTATTACTTCCCTATTACATAACTTGGTCTAATGCATTTCAATGACATGGTGCTAAATAATGAGTACCTTGTTCAATTAAGTAAAAACAAAATCTCAAAGAAAATACTCGAGAAATTACATCATTTGTTTGTTTGTTGTTAAGGCAAAATATAAAGTAATGCAATTGACACAAGTTTGTTAAGAAGGTTTGGAACAAAGAAGAACACTTAAATACAGACAGCATTATCTTTCCTTGAACAAATTTGATACCGTGGCTCCAGGCACACGAGAAAACAAGAGTATATAGAGTCAAAGGTTGTTTCAACTTAAAAATCGCGAAACAAAGTAGGCAAAAAAGTTGATTCGACCAAAAGAGAGAGCTAGTAATTTCAAATTTATAATATAATGCTACCCAAAATAATTTCTCGGTATATAGAAGTTGATGTGGGGTAGGAAACCACCGACACAAAACTGAAGACCATCCGTAACGCAGAGTTCTTCAACTGTCCAACGTTTACCAAACAAAAGCCCTGCCCAGGGCATTCAAATGTTTGCAAATTGATTGACGGTGATCTACAGAGTATTTTGTAAGGCAAAAAGAACCCTGCTGAACTGCAAAGGCGACTTTGTCTGCGCGTGATCGATAGATCAAACTCGAGATAAAAGTGTTTTCTTGCACTCTGAAGCATAAGATTCCCTACCGACCATTTCGGTATGAGAATTGAGAATGGTCTTGTAAAGCTTAACGGGGGGGGTGAGAACCGCTGTCATATATGTAACAGAGGCAACGAATATAAATTAATATCTGCTCTCGTTATCTAATTAGGAACAGCTTCAATGATAAAACGATTTACCGGCAAAACGTGCTATATAAACACCGATAATACGAGTTTTTATGAAGTTCTACGCGGTCGGCAATGAACTTTGAATTCCGCAGAAAAAGTCTACCAACTGACAAACGTGCTATCTCTATATGTACGTACGACACATTAACGTACCGCAAATGATTACAAATTATCATAAATGACGAATAAAATTTTTTGCAAGATATGAACTGTACGTTAAGAAATTGAAGAGCTTATCAGACTTTCCAGTTGATATTACTCATACACGACAAAAACAAACAATTACAATAACATAGCACTAATATTAAGAAGCAAATTTCTCCAAACTTCATACTCAAATTGCGATAACTTTACGTTATGCTCCGCGACTTTCAATGGCTATTAAGAGCCGAACGCAGTAATGACATCACCCGTTTTCTGGACTATCAATACCACACAGTCCGAATTCTCTGACCGAAAGAGAAGTATAGACTCCGTTTTTTTTAAACTGTATTTAAAAGTTTTCCACGAAGTTTGTAACACCCAGAAAGATACTTCGGACATATACAAATATAAATTATACCATCAATGCATCCACCTAGGTCGATTTAGCCATGCCCCGGACTATAACTGTATGCGTCTTAATGTCTCTTATCTAACATGTACACAGTGAGGCCAGTTAAAGAGCATAATGAAGCGGAAGCTTGGAGTCAGAAACACATTAACAACTCCCTCTCAGTGGCATACTTAGAGTCAAACCTGGACCCATTGCGGACGACGAACTCGAGTTGCCGCAAGAATCGGGAGTGGCACTTGCGCAGCTTCGTTCTGAAAAATGTAGCAAGTTAAACTCCTACTTATCCAGAAGCGACCACGGTATGCCAAATATATGCCCAACATGCAACGAGTCCGCGCATGACTCAAACCACCCCATTTCTCTATGGTCCAGCATATTTCCAGTGTCTACCGTCGGATTACTTCGATGACAATTTATCTGAACCTTACTTCCTTATGGGCAGTAGATAACCGTTACAAAAACAACATTTAAGCCCACCGTTTTTGAGATATCGATGTGAAGTTTTAAATACGTCCTTTTCTCAACAATATAGGGTATAGCTGCCATACAAACTGATCGCTCAAAATTAAGTTGTTAGTTATTGTTAGACCAATTCTGCTCTACATTGCAGTACTCTACCATGGATAGGCGTACGGAAATCCACCTACCGAAAGCCAAAAACAGAAGCTTTAAGAACAACTTCAACGCCGGCTTTTGAACTGGTACTAAACATGCCACCTATAGACATCTTCGCCGAAAACTGCGCAACAAAATCGGCGGGAGAACTACAGGCAGCAAAAGAATTTACATATAGAACCTTCGGACATCGCTTGGTGGGCAATGGCAGTTGGACACCGACTACATCATCCCTTTTCAACTGGGAAAGAAGTGCGAAGTAAACATATAATATTTGAGGCTGCCGGACCACTGCAGTATATTTCAAGCCACGGAGCTTGCCTTTAATGCAACTGCAGGCAATTCCAGAGTCAACGTCTACGTAGACAGCCAAACAGAAATCAAGTAACCTCGCATCGCATCTCGGCCAGAAATGTCTGGGGAAGCAGTGCAGCAGTGAAAATTGTTACTAGAAGTAAGCTACTTCACTTCTACTAGGTGTCAGGTCACAAAGGCATCGAGGGCAATGAAATAGTGGACGAGATTGTCAAGAATGGTGTACAGCTAACATCTGAAAACGTGGTCAACATTGGGGAACCCATCCATTGTCTATACATCGATCTCCAAAGAAGAGATATATTTCTAACTTGTTCTTGCAATTGTGCAATATTGTTAAAAGATATCATAGGAACGAAAATGTCACACACTTAACAAATTGAACTTGCATTAATCTTTACAGAACTTATAGCTTTTTATTGTCCACATGTGATAATTTTGTTTGGAATTTACTAGCACTTAAAAATCAATTTAGCACCACTCTGTTTATAAATATTTATATAGCACCTATATATACTCCTTTTTTAATTTTCTAATTCCTATATGTCTCATTTAGCTACAAAATGAAGTCAATAACCTTATAGTTTTTGCAATTGTTGTTGATGGAAGCTGCCAATATTGACAACGAAAACCGAAATGATGTAAACGCCAACAAGTACAAGAAGAGACTTTATTTATTGCGTGCTTTCATTCGCAAATGTGTCGCTGTAAGAGCGATATTCATAAACTGGTTTTTGTTGAAAGCAAATATAATTAAAATGAAAGCAATAAAAAACATGTTGAGTGGTCACGTCAAATATACTGTTGAATTTCAAATCAATACGTGATTTAATTTATATTGCATAGTTAAACTTTTATGTAATGCATATACAGTCAAGCATACATATATGTATGTATGTATGTACATATGTATGCGCATATATGCGTAGAATGTATGAAAACCGGCTAAATAATGAAATATTTAGAATAATAGACATAAATTACTCAAACAATATCATAATCCACCATAGGTGCAATATACTAAAGCGTTATGAGATAATCGCGAAAACTTTCAGCTGCTAATATATTGTATTAACAGAACTATCAACAGTGTAGTGAAAAATATTATTTTTCATAGCGTAATGTGAACTAATGCTTTTATTATAATACAAATATACATTTTTTTACGATTTTATTAGAAGCAGATTATTTATAGACGTCAAAGGAATTTTAATGTTATTTATTGTCTATAAGAATTAAGATTTTATATATAATATTATATTAAACACTCTCTTTAAAAAACGTTTGTTGCATGTATTTTGCACATTGCTGTAAATATTATCAGCTATAGACTGGTAAAATATATACAAGGTCATTAGTTAAGCACATCAGTTTCCTTTGATAACGCACAGGAACGCATTTACACAAAAAATATTTAAAAAAAAAAAAAATTATTTGTCGTAGTAGTAGATATGCACTCGGAAACGGAAACCATTCGTACTTCGGATAGATACATACATACATACATAAGTATATTTGTACATACGTTCTTCGCTGGAGTTTCAGATTGATTTTGTACAATTGCCTCAGAAGTGTAATATGTGCACCTTTTTATAATTCTCTTCTTTACCCCATTATAACAGTTTTAAGTTAATTATACTTCTTTGCACAATAGTTATATTCGGCAAGTTTTGCTCTATGCTTAAATTTGCTCTACGTACACACACACATGCATATATGCTAATGATGTCCACTTTGTCGTTTGGCAAGCGAAGGCGCAAGTATTAAGCATTAAAAAATTCTATATTCACTGTATAACATCAATTCTTTCGATGTTATAAACTTTTGTAGTATTTTATATGTACATATTGAAACTTTTATATATGAAAAATTAAAACCACAATTAGCGGTAATATGAATTTCACGCAAATATTCAACTATCCGACTAATTCCAACAGCTGTCGGGCAAACTTCCAACAGCTGTATGCAATGTCAATATATTTCATGTCGTACTGTACAATTTTTTCCTTCCAATTTCTTTGCGAGAAATCTGGTTACATGCTTACTAAAACTTGAAAAATTATTTGTCATATCGATTTTTCGAAAACTATTTTACACATATTTTTTCATATATAACACAACAATATTTTTTTTTTTTTAATTTCATGTCATTTATTTTGGATTAAATTGTATCAAATTAAACAGCACGCAAAAAAGAAGAAGCATAAACTTCAATTAAACAGTGGCACTCTTTTGTAACACAGTCAATGCGGCAATTCACATTGCACTTACATCGCTCACTCCTGTATGTCCATAGGAGAGAGCGAGAGAAACATATATATGTTAAGTAGGTTATGCTAAGCGGGCATGAACTGTGAATTTTATTTGCTGTAGCCGAGAAAAAACGCGAACATACTATAGCGCACATATTTTCTTTTAATTTTTCGTTTATTTTTACTCAAGAACGGTTAAGAAATTGTTAAATACTTGCCCTTTTAATAAGTGCAAAACTTGGCTTAAGAATTTACTGAAAAAACCATACGAGAAGGTACATAAGGTTGCTTATAAAAGCGAAAAATAAAGTGGCACAAGAGGAAGCATCGGGCACCGCCATTCGCGGAGGCACCATTCAAGGCATCAAAAACAAACAATTAAAATTTTGATAAATTCTGTTAAATAAATTAAGGAAATATGAAATGGGTAAGTGTATGCACAAGCTTGCAAATAATTATTAAACATTTTACTATATTTAATATGCGTATAGATGAGGGCATTATATAAAAAAGTACGGTGGTGGAATTGGCAAGCCATTACGAACAAAATTAGTCAATAAAATTTCATATTAATACTATGCATTAACTTTTTAGTGTTCATGAATTACAGAAAAATCTATAAACAGCTTACTTGATTGGCTCGCACCGTGTCTTGGTTGCAGCATTGAACTGTACAGTAACTAGCACACCAGTATTTTTAACTTAACACAATTTATGGTCGCTTCAAGATGTTTACTTCTCATACAAATGCAAATATCGATTATCCAAAAAATTCAATGCTACTGCCAAGTATAAAAAACACTACCTAGATGTTTATACCGATTATTAACTATATTATACATGTACATATACTATATATAAGTGTGTGTATTAAATCTCTTGCAGGTATACGCCCAGCTAACGCTTCAATCAAGCAAAAGCCAAGTTTAAAGAAAAATTAATAATCAAGCAAAATCCAATCAAGTAGCCAAAAATATAAGGGCACACAAATTGTGCAAGTGAATGTCGCTTCAAAATTAAAACGATAAAATAAAGTAAACAAACAGCGCTTGCTGGTGATTGGCGCCAAACCGCCCACAACCACCACCAACACTAACTTAAAACGCGATACCAATACGTTAGGAGGAATTATCGTTTTTTTTATTTTACGCAAAGTCAGGCGTGCGTACGTTACTTTTATTTGGTAAATTTTAGTGAGGAAAAAGAAGTACTTGGTTACCTATAAACAGAAAAAAAAAAAAAAATAAATAAATAAACAAACTAAAAGAAGTAACGCGTAGCAGATTTTTGTAATATACAGTCGGTTTAAAGCAACGTGGCTGAGACAGCAGCAACAGCAAAGCCTACAACAGCTGATGTAAGTAGCGCAACATGCTTTTGTCCCCAAAATAAAGTGGGCTCTTCCAAGTCGCATTCACATACACAAACATATTCGCTCGCTTGCTTAAAACAAATTTGTTCGTTGGCTAGCTGTTTTAATCTTGCCTATAAATGTTACTTTTGTTAATTGAAAAAGTTTACTACCCCTAAAACATTAATACACTAAAGTAAAATTGGCAATATAATTGGGTAATCAAATAAGTTCCAATACATATAAATGATACATGCTTTTATCATAGACATTGTTGCCAAAGTTAATTAGACCACAATTTGCCTTCAGTTGTTGTAAATAATTTCCCTACTTGTCAAATCTGTGTCCTTTAAGTTTTGTGGTTAGTTTTTATAAAATATATTTTATACAAAACTTTGTTTTATGAGCCACCATATTTCATTGCAGTATAAAAGTTTTTAATACACGTTTTGAAATTGTTTTATATTTTAATTTTTTTTTTTTCGTAAATGGCTGCAGTGTGCCTAAGTAAATGATACATCAAATACCGGCTGTATTCATGTAATATAATAACTAAGTAACACATATGTGCATATAGACAAGCTACTTATTTGTGCTTATATCATAATTATATGTACAATACTTACATGCTTACACGTATATTTAATTGGTTACATCTTATTATTATGCTTAACTAAAGCTTTTTATTTTTAAAATCATTTATTTCGTTTTTATATTTATAATTATTTATTTTATATTTACAATTATTATTTCGCTTTTGATTTTGTTTTCTTTGGTTTGAAATATGATTTTAACCACACCCTATTGTTTGTGCTAATATATAGCGCCCGAATTTTTACTTTCAGGCAATGCCTTCTGCCATAAGCGGTACCGGACACGGCTCAGGCGCCGTTAGCCATAGCGTGAATATACCAAGCAATGAAGAGTGCGGCATACGTGATGTTTGGAAGCATAATCTTGAGGAGGAATTTCGCACAATACGTAAAGTCGTGCAAAAATATCACTATGTAGCGATGGATACCGAATTTCCCGGCGTTGTAGCGCGTCCCGTTGGCGAATTTCGTTCCACGGCCGATTATCACTATCAACTGTTGCGTTGTAATGTCGATTTGCTGCGCATCATACAACTTGGACTGACATTCATGGATGACGAGGGCAAAACACCGCCCGGTTACTCAACGTGGCAGTTTAATTTTAAATTTAATTTAAGGTTAGTGCAAAATTTGCAATAATATAACATGATGTATTTATAAAAATTCTTTATATATCGCAGTGAGGATATGTATGCACAGGACTCAATAGATCTGCTACAAAACTCCGGCATACAATTCAAAAAGCATGAAGAGGATGGCATTGATCCACTCGATTTTGCCGAATTACTTATGTCCTCCGGTATTGTGCTTGTGGATAACATCAAATGGCTGTGCTTTCATTCTGGCTACGATTTTGGTTATCTACTCAAATTGTTAACGGATCAACATCTACCCGCTGATGAGAGTGAATTTTTCGAATTGTTGCGCATCTATTTCCCCAACATATATGATATTAAATATCTGATGAAATCGTGTAAGAATTTGAAAGGTGGCCTACAAGAGGTGGCCGATCAATTGGAATTGCGACGTGTCGGACCACAACATCAGGCCGGTTCTGATGCGCTGCTAACCGGAATGGCATTCTTCAAAATGCGTGAGGTACATAATGACAATAAGAATTTTATTATTGAACCAACGTCGACATATCTCGACCAAGCGGTCGAGTATAACAACAACAATAACAACGTTATATTTGAAATGAAAACTTAGAAGAAAACAAAACAAAAAAAGCGAAAGCATAATGAAACGTTAGTATGTAACGTAACGAAACATATATAAATTAATAATAATAACAATACGAGCACGAGAGGCGTTTTTGCAGAAGTTAGCTGCGTCTAACTAACTATATAGACAATTATATAATTCCTTAAAGAAAAATTCAGTGAACATGCGAAAAAATTCAATTCAACTTTAAAATATCGCGCAAGTAATGCATTTTTCAATTAACATGTGCGTTAATGTTGACCACATTTCACTTGAGTCATGTTCTTTTTTTTTCTTATTTATTAAATTTTTTGTTAATTAAGAATAATTCGTGCCGCGCCCCAGCGCGTTACACAAATTTCGACTAACTGCTTTGAAATGCAGTCGGTGCACCAGAAAAGACTGCAATTGCCTACAAATCATTAACATTAACATTTTAACAAACACACACCCGCGCATATAAATTATTTATTCCCTCATATCTTCATTGCCCAGATTTTTGCGTTCGAAGAGGCTTCATTATTATTGACTATTGCAATCAGCCCTCATTACATTATATTATTCGCGGTTAAATTTTAAATTCATCGCCAATTTGCTTGTGCGAAAATTTTTTTTTTGTGTAATTATTATTTTTTTGGAGCAGCATTATTGTTACATTGTTCTCTCTACAAACCAAAAATTCCACTGTGCAAATTTAGTAAACACTTTAACGGTATTATTGTTCTAAATTGTTTACAAAAAATAACTCATTTCTCACGCATTCGTTATTGCATTTCATTTAATTAGTTTTTCCGCGCGTTACGTTTCCTAAAATAATAAATTTGTAACATTGAATTATTTTCCATTTTAGGCGTTCCAAAAAATGCATTAGCGAATTTATAAAAACTATTTTTAGTCATAGGTTGTAGCTTATAAACAATAAAAGCATAATATTTGCTTTTCTTTTATTTATTTACGCTGAATTTGAATTTTCTTTGAACTAATATTATTCAGTTTGCTCTCAGCAAAAACGCGTTAAGTTTCTCACTTGAAAATTTGAATTTTCATATTAGATTATTTAAAGCAGAAGCTTAGTTCTCCATTTTTTTTAATTGCAAAGAATTGTTTTGTTTTTACAAAATTGAAGGTTCGCTTATAAATTGAATTGAATG
>NW_017537656.1:941201-963063 GCF_001853355.1 Bactrocera latifrons | reverse complement strand
TATTTAGAACCTGTTTAAATATAAAAAATAATAACTAATTTATTCGAATAGCATAATTAATTTTTTAAGCGTGTTTTTGATTGTTTTTTTTTTACGTGTGGTTAATATTTTAAACTTTTTAGTATAGCTTGCTTTAAAAATTAGTGTTTTTAGCATATTTTTATTGCTTTAAGTATTTTTTGCTTCTACTCCTTTTCCTTATTATTCAAGCTGTTAATTAATAACAGCTTACTATTAATAGTATATAATATTTTCTTCACCAATAAAGCAAAAATCACTACCACATAGCTATATTTTATATTACAATTTATTACCTATCTACTTTATATAATTTAATAAACAAATACATATTTCTCCTTCCCTACCTTTTGCTGAAATAACGCTCTTCATGTTTTCCCTTTTATTTTCTGCAACTTTCAGATGTTCTTCGAGGACAATATCGACAATGCCAAATATTGTGGCCATCTCTATGGACTCGGCACATCCTTCATCGTAAATGGCACGAATTTCCACGAGAACAACGGCGACAACAACAATGCAACGTGATTCGTTTTTATTGAACGCACGGCGAATACGGCGATTAACTAATTGTGGGGAGTTGAAAATGTCGTGCAGTTCGGAAGATGATACTTTCTTGTATTTGTGGGGGAAAATTTTCGAAAAAAATCAACAACAGCAACAAAAACTGGCTGTTTAGTAAAGTAAAGACGTTGCAGCAAATGGGTTAAATTTAAGCAGAAACAAACGCAAATGGCATAAGAACAATTTGTAAGCAAGGAGGGCGACCCAACAAGCAAACACCTGCAGATGTATAAGCGCAGTTAAAATTAATAATTTTCAAAACTAAACATGCAAGAAAAACACATACCGCAAAACTTTTCATGCAAAATAATATTAAAAAAGTAGAAACGCAAACACTTGACAGCAAAAATAGAAATGAAAATCTTAGAAAATATCATACACATATCTATGTGTTAACTTCAGTTAATATTTATACGAAATTGGCAATTTTTAATACACACACAACACAATCATATACACATACACTCTATATTATGTAATATGTAATTAAATGTGCAACAATAGTAAATAATATTTTTTAACGCAAACCGCTACAATTTCTATCATTATTAACTAAAAAAAAATACAACAATAACAATTGCAATCGTTAATTATTATATCTGATTGATTGTTTTGCTGATAAATAATTAAAGATATAAATAAATGTATAAATATTATATGTGTATGTAAGTTAGAAATTTTAAGCTACACTTAAACTTAAAACTCTAATTCTATGTTAACATAATTTAAACAAATGAAAGTTAAAGGAAAAACCAAACGTACGTAGCAATATATATACTCCACTGTAAACGTTGTGTCGTCCCTTCCTTGTAAGTGAAAACAAAAAAACAAAAATTAATTAAATTTAACACTTGTATTGTAGTAGAAAAAGTAACAATTATACAACATAAAAAAACAATGGAAGAAACCGCTAGTTTTAATAAGCAAAAAAAATAAAAATTCAAAAATAAATGATTGTAGTATTTCACTTTAAACAGATTACAAGCTAGGAAAAAATATGACAAACATTAAGCTTAAATTTAAACTGTAGCACGTAACTATATACAAAAAAATGCGCTTTTTTGCGCTCAGGAATGCTTCGCACATTTGCACACAAGTAAGGCACTTTTAGCACACTTGGCATGTCGGTTCACTAGCGCCAGCCACAACACTCACAAATCATTTCACATTTTTCTGTGTTGTTTGCTTCACTTATTATTGTACATCGATGCAATGGCAGGGTCCTCAGTCTCATAAATGATAAGCACATCACGAAATTTATCCAATAGCTGTAAAAGTTCAGCTGGACGTAAACTTTGAAAGTACATAATCTCCTCGAGGTGATGTTCGCTCTTAAAATAACCCGCCTGATAGAGTTTCACCAGCAACGAGAGATCATCGATGTTCGTTGAGGCAGGTATACGACGTATGGCCGCACGATCGGCATCATTGAAAACCGATAGTAGCTCTTTAATGCGTTCCTCATCTTCGATGGAGGCGATACTGTCACAATTCTCAGTGCTTATGGAGGCAGTCATACTAAGCGTTTATGTAAATAAATATGTTATGTGAAATATTAAAGAAACTAAAATAATAAAATATAATATTAATATAAAAAAATAAAATTAAAAAAATAATATTAAAAAAAATAAAATTAAAAAATTAATATAAAAATAAAATAAAAAAGTAAAAAATAGCASTATACTCACCTATAATTTGACTTGTGACTAGAGGATGGTTGTGCGACAATATTATCTGATGCTGTTGAACACCCACCCGAGTAGCGATCTTCGGTAATCGAGCGATGACTAGTTTGCGGCACTGGCAGTGGTTGACTGGCGCAGGATAGCAAGGAACCGGCATTGCTGTGTTAAACATTAAAAATTAGTAAATAATATGAACATTTTACTGACGTAACACTTACAGCTCGTCGTCGCTTACATTCATGCTACGACTCAATGGTGATATCAACAGTTCACCTGTAGCGCCCACACCAATTGAACTGTGCGTGGTGGTGCCCTCTTGTAAATCCATTAGCGATGACTTGTGTTCATTAACACCATCACTACAGGCCGAATAATCGCTGCCCGCCACGTTCATAGTGCTCACGCCGCCATAGAAATCGTCTAAATCACTGGGCATAAATTGTACATATGTATGCAATTGCATTAGTAAGTGATGTTGCAACATCCAGACTACCATTTGTGCGAGCATACCCTGACGCGCCGATTGCTGCAGTGGTGTGGTGAGATGACCAATGGAAGTGGGCAGCGAAAAGTGTGCGATAGCATCGAAGAGTGACATGCCAGCAAAACGCGCTGAGAATTTTTCAACCAAATGCGAATTTGTATGTAGTGGCGCATCGGGTGCAATAACATAAACATTCGTTTCGCAAAGTGGATAGATAATTGTGGCTTTACCCCAATAAACCAAATGTGATACCATTTTGTAAACATGCTCAATACTCATGTCGGCTTCAGAGGCAAGCATTTGTAAACTCATTAGTGGTGTATAGATCTCCACTAGTTGTAGTAGCATGCGCGCAGCACGTGGTGGCACACAGTCGAGCAGTTCCGCATAGTCCACAAGCAACATGCCGTGGTAAGGTTTCAACGAACTCAAACAACGATCTATAACCTCAGGATCGACCATGCTACCTTTTTTGTGCAGCTGATGCGCTTTTTGCGGCAAACAAAAACTTACCGTTAAGTATTGATTTAACGTTGTATTCAGTAAGCCGGTAGTGCATAAATCATGATAAATTGATTTGAGCGCTTGCGCTAAAGTACAACGCTCCGTGATGGCGTCAAATGTGCGCTCCAATGGTTGCTGTTGTGATGAGAGTTCATCATGTGTGCGTGCCATAAGCATTGTCTCCTCGGTGCAGTAACTGGCACGTTGTTCTTCGAAACGTAGGGCTAAACCGAGACGCTTACTTAGTTCGTAATAGCATTTCACTATGGAATAACTGGCCTGCGCATGCAAAGCGAACACAATATTTATAAGCATTTGTTGTGGTTGAGATTTCGGCTGTGGCAATGATGATGCAATTGTTGTAGTACCGATAGTAGCGTTTGTAGCCGTCGTTGGCGCCATAAGTGGTAAAGATGTGTTCGAGGTATTTGAAACATTACTTGTATTGCCTGCGTTGTTGCGATGCTCATTGCGCGGTATTAATGTCGGATGCGACACGAAACGCACATCATTCACTTTTAATTCGAGTTTTTGATTGCACAATTGTTGTTTTACTGCAAATAGCGTTGAGAGCACTTCATCGGTAAAGCCTTCCAATTGACCTTTGGGCACTGTATTGCCGCAACTATTGTAAACACCAAACACATTAGCGGGTGCAATATTTGGTGGTGGCGCCGTTTGCAATAGTTCATCGCTGCTACTAATGGCATATGGATTGCGTTTTCTGCTGGTATCGGAAGAAACTTGTGACACCAGCGATGTCGTTGAACTGCTCATCGTGCCATCAACCAGTGGTGGATTGTTCAGTACCGGCGCAGATGCCGCCAAGGACATACTTTGCAACGGTGCCTTATCTATATAAAACAAAAAGTATTTGTGGGTGTGAATGAATTGACAATTTTTTGCCAGCTATTTACCTTTGTACACATTTTCATAGGGATAACGAAATAAGAGTCGGTCTCCTTTGCTATCCATATAGACGAGCAACACTGCTATTGGATTTACTTCCATTTATTTAATTTCTTTTTTGGAAAAAGTTAAATTTAATTCCAATTGCGATTTCTTATAAGCTAGGAAACAGCTGTATTGATTGGCTGCATTGCTGATAAGAAATGCTACTTCTTTCGTTACCAGGGAACGATATTCACAATGTATTTGAAAGCAATTCTTAATAAATTTTGTTTTCAAAATTAACATTTATTCAAAAAGAAATATTAGCAATAAAATAAACAAAAGTTATTTAACCAAAGCCATAAAAACAATATTAATAAACCAATATTTTTTAAGGAAGCAAAAAAATGCTCGCTTAGTGGTATTTAGAATTAACAACATTGTTCACAGCTGTCATTGTTTTATTTTTGTGTCATATTTCCCGGCCGAAGAAATAGTTACTCCAATATTTTTTTATCATAGTACTCGTTAAGTAGCACAGTTTCCGCTTTTAATTAACGCATTAATTATGTATTAATTAGTGAGTGTAATATTTAAGATTAAGCCACAAGAAACAGTGTAGAAAATGGTGTGTAAAAATATATGGAAATTTTATTTCATAGTTGAAGTATATATAGATTTCAAATTGTCACTTAACTAAGTGGAGCACACATTTTTTCGTAATATGCAAGAAATATTTATGAAAATGATGCCAAAAATAGATTGATAGTGCTCTAGTGTTGCTAGCGTAATTTCTTGGGCTGCACTTAAGTAACAACGACCTGCTCTATACACACCATCTATAATTTATTTTCCAGGCAGTGCTCGGTGCACAATTGGTGCTTACACTTTTAACCTTGAGTGTTATACAAAAGATAAGTCCACATTTTTCCTTTGCCAAGTGGTTATTATGCGCGACAGGCCTTTATAGATATTTACATCCTTCGGACGATGAGCTACGTACGTTAGCTGGTGTGCCTAAAGAGAAGCACACGAAAGGTGGCGGCAAAGGTAATAAGGGATATGAGACACGAAATGGCACGGGACAATTTCACATACCACGTAATTTAGAAGTGCAACTTGAGACAACACCAGTGGTAGCACGCGATGTTGTGCATCTCAGATATTACACTGAATACCAGTGGCTGGTAGATTTTAGCGTTTATGCAGCAGTTGTGTATATTTTATCAGAGGTATTGGAAAAAACAATTTTTTTCTGCTTGCTAAATCAATTATGTTGATTTTCTGCAGGTCTATCACTACTATTTTCCACTGAAAAATGAGTTCAACCTAAGCATGATTTGGTGCCTGTTGGTTGTCTTCTTTTCGCTGTAAGTATGTTTTGCTTTTAATATTTATTCTTCCAAAATAAAAGTTATACGTTACTTAGCAAACTACTCTCGTCGCTTACATGGTTGTATTTTCAAAATGAAGAGTCGATCGGTGAACGTTCCATGGTAATAGTCGCCTGCTTAGTTTACCTACTAATTGCTATGATTGTACTCATCATTGATGAACGCCACCTTGAGACGGGGCTGGAACACGCATATAGTAGCTTTAACGCGAGTGCTTCAGAGTTCCTTGCGGCACAGGGTTTGCCCTCTTCGTAAGTAATTTCTTTTAATTTTATATAATATTTCTCATCAGTATGATATATTTGTAGTGGTCCCGCATCCAAGCTGATTGTGAAACTCTGCATGGCAGTTTGTTGCGGCCTTTTAGGTGCAATCTTCACCTTCCCAGGTTTACGCATGGCAAAAATGCATTGGGACTCTTTGAAATACTGCAGCGGTCGTAAAACATTACAACTACTACTCAATATCAGTTTTATATTGCCTTTTCTGTTGATAATACTCTGGATCAGACCTATAAGCAGAGAATATCTGACTGAACGTGCATTCGAGGGCATGCAGAAACCATTGTTTGTTCAAAAAATCATAATTACTACATATAATATTATGTTGTTATTTTCAATTATTATTTTTTTTTTAGGCTTTCAGTGGAGGCATTCGAAACAATGCGCCTCATTATTGTCGTTTTAGTAGTTTTACTACGTTTCGCCTTAATACCCATCTATTTGCAATCTTATTTAAATCTAGCGCATGACAAAATCGTCGATTTACGCAAAGAAGCCGGTCGCATTACAAATGTGGAGTATCAGAAGAAGGTATAAATGCGCAAAAGTAAATTTATTTACTGTTATTAATTGCTACTTTGCCATTCTAACACAGATTTCCTCCATATTCTACTACCTCTGCGTGGTCACACTGCAATTCGCCGCACCGCTGTTGCTCTGCTTATATCTCACTTTGATGTACAAAAGCTTAGGTGAATTTACTTGGGCTGGCATACTGAAAAGCAGCAACAGTAGCAGCATTTGCACAGATATGTGTCCATTAAGCGAGGCGGCTTCGGTCGTTGATGAAGTAGAGTTGGCAGGTACGACAGCTTTGCCGCCAGTTGCCACAACAATAATGAGCAGCATGCCAGCGTCCGATAGTGGTGAACATATTCAAGGCGAAGATTTCAATATTTTAGAATCTGCAAATGCTATACATGCGCAATGGATTAGTTTAAAAAATGTATGCAAAATGTCATGCGATATTTTTTATATAACATTATCCCATGCGATATATTTTTTCCCAACACAGGTTTTCAACGCGGACGTGTACAAAGGTTTTCTGGGCTTTGCCAGCTGGTGGAGTTATTTTACACTTTTCACCTCCTCAGCTTTGGGTATTGTGTACCAATCATATTTTAGCAACACGTGAAGCTTCATTTTGTTGACAGTCAAGCACATATATTTGCATAGTTTGGCATTTTTTCGAATTTGTTATCATTTTGAAAGTTTTTGATTAGGATATTATGTAATTTTTGTGCACATGTAACAATTTTTTGAAATTGTTTATAATTTTGATATTGGTTTTGTAACATATTATGTCATATTTTATTTTTACGTTTAAATTTAAACTATTTCACCTACATACAAACATATGTACGTTCACACCAAACAAATAAGCCATAAATAGTTTAATTTTTTTTTTAGTTTTAAGTTATAAGTATTTTGTTTTACGCGTGTTTGATATTTTTTGTTTATTAAAAGCTGGCAATAAAAAACATTTAAAACAATAATCGCAAAATTGGTTGTCTTATGCTGCGCAACAGCAACAAACGTTTTAATGGAAATGTGGGAGACCCTATAAAAATAATATATAAATGGTCAGCATGATGAGCTTAGTCGATTTAACCATTTCCGTTTATCCATCTGAAGATCAAAATCAAGTTCTTGTACGGAAAACTTTTTTTGACAAGATATCATCATGAAATTTAGCTGGGATTATTGTTCAAGACAGTGATACAATAGCCAAACAAATCTATCAGATCGGACCACTATAGCACACAACTGTCATATAAAACGAACGATCAAAATTAAGTACTTGTTAACTCCTTAAAAAAAAAATGTTGAATAAAAAAACGTTTCTACGAAAGTTTTAATACTTTATTTTAGTATATTTATATAGATAAAGATAGTTATAAATAAGCTGGAAATAATGTCTATACTGCTAAACATATATTTTTTCATATATATATAATTATGTTATATAATGTATTTTATAATTACATATAAATGCAGAAATAGAATGTAGAGTGGACAGTAAAAGACATAGAGTAAATACTTTTCAAGTCACTTGCAAGTATTGTGCAATTATAAACTGCTTAAATTACTAATCCAACATTAACGCCAAATCTTTAAACTTACTTATATTCGTTCGATACACTTTTCTGACCCTTAAAGTCCCAACATTTGTTCCTGCTTGTAGACCGCATGATATGCATTGCGTATGAGCACATATGGGAAACAAGATTCCAGCAAGTCCATCGTGAGGAAAGGCGATTGTTTAACAATCTCATCCAAGAGCAAATACACCGATTCGCGATTACGTGTCGCCTCCTTGTCCGATTCCTGACCCAAACGCAATAGTGATGAGCTCGCCAATGCCAAGAACTCTTTCATGCGATCCTCTATATCGTTCTCACCACAAATGGTGAATAGCGCGCCGAATATATTATTGATCGCCACTGCCATGCAGTGTGTATTATTCGAATGCCCATCGATAGAGGCGCGATAGAATGACGTTTCGTTGCGTGCCAATTTTGGTATAGAAACAGCAACGAAAACCATTAGCAAACATGACACTAAATGTTCGCCTTCATCGAAATCGGGTTTTTTCGATTTCAAAGTGCTGGTTAGCGTCGGATCGACTTTACACGGCAAGCCAGCGGCCGAGGCCATTTCGGAAGCGACGCGTATTTGATCGCCACCTGGCAAATGCTCTTGGAAATCACGCACTGAACTAAGTAAGAAAGGTATACGCTTCTCCAGCACATCGACGAGCGCTTCATGTACCAAATTACGGAAGCAAAGTATCACACCAATGAGTGTCATGCGTTGTAGTACGCTATCGACATCGTGTAAACGTTTGAATTGCTCTTTCATTACCTCGGGTTTATCGAAACTTGTGCGTAACAGTATGAGCACATCCTTGTTGGAGGCAACATGTTGTTTGAGCTCTTGCACTTGATTGGAAATGTGCCACATGAGTGTTTCATTCAGCGATTTTATGCCATAGGGACCGACAAGTTCGGCCAATGAACGCAATTCGTTGAGGTCGGAGAATTCTTGGGGGTTAAAAGGCACCCAACCTTCCGGCGATATGGGCACAAATGCTTTCTGATTCATGGAGAATACAATATTGCCGGAGGAGACACGACGCACTAGTACCTCGCTGTACCTGTAGAGTGAAGCGTAAAATAGAAATTTGAAATGTTTTTATTGAAAAAAAAAATATATATATATATCTATGTACCATGTATTATATAATGCGGCTATAGTCTTCTCGCCATGCGAATCTAAATTCTGCGTTTGCTGCAAAAGACAGTTGTTAAATACGCGCGTTATGTCGATATGCACATAATTCTCCACGGTCTGTAGCACATTCATGTATGCGCGCACAGTGGCTAGCAGTTCCGATGGTTTTGCAATTTCCATAGTCTCCTGATTGAACATGACCATGCCGACGAGATCTCTCGAGAAACGATGCTCTAAATTCTGACAAAGATATTCGCGCGGTGCAAATGCAAATTCCCACACATTCACCGTCGGACAGTAATTGATGGCAAAGCACAACTCCGTCAGTGCCATATGCAATTTGTCCATTGTGGTCAAGTCTTCGCGTGTTTTGCGATACGACTCATCACCCGGTTTGCGTATATCGTCGAATTGCTTTTTGGCTTTGTCCTTCTTTTTCCGCGCTGATTGCACTGAGAGTATTTTGGCACAGTGTTTCGGCAACAGCGCATCGGCCATTGTACATTGCTCATCACATATGGTTGTTATAATATTCTTGGCTTCTTTGGCCATCTCTTCCAAGAAGATGTTAACTACACTAAGCGAACGCTCGCGTATGTGATGACGCTCTTCGGGGCACATTTCATGCGTACAATTCTGGAAGTGACTGCAAATCAAGGGAAATGCAATAATGTAACGATTTTGTGCCGGAAATTCCAAACACATATGGAATTGATCGTCAAACATTTTATTGTAGAAACAGAAAATACTTAAATCAGAGGTCTCAACGAGTATCTCGTCTAAGTTATCCACAACGCGTGTGTGGAAAACCATAGAGTCTAGCAAACGTGCCAATTCGACATTTTCCGTTATGCGTAGCGCGGCTTTACTGACGCTCATGTAAGTTTGCAAGCGAAACCAATCCAGCCGAAAAGCACGAAAATCAAATAATTCATTGTCCTCCACTTGTTTCACAGTCAAACTTGAAGCGGTGTTATACAGCGAAGACAAGATGACACTTTCATCCTCCGGACAAACTTGCAAACTTTGCATCCGTATGTTGAGATCGATCGAGTCGAACCCGGAAAGATATTGCACGTAATAGCGTTGCATAACTTGACTGTATTTGCGCACCAGAGCGCGCAGTTCCTCCATATGAAAGAGTAGTTCTGGCAATTGACGATCAACAAGGTCCTCATTGGATTTACCTGCATGAACAAGTTGTTAAAAAATTAGTAAGAAAATTTTTTTGTAATTTAAAATGAAAATACCTTTATTCTTCGTCACTGGCGGATTATCGTTGTGCCGCAATAGCCATAGTATTTCATCACGCGCTAAACATAAACCAATAAATATGAAAATTGCTTTTGGTCCCAACAAGCCGGGCTGATCAGTCATTATAAGCGCCAGCTCTTTCAAGGCGGTACGCAAAAACTTGCGCCGTTCACGATGCATTAGCGCTGCTTTCTGTGTTGCCACAGCATATGCTTCCTTTACTTCACCAATGCGTTTGCTATAACCTTTGATGCCGTCAAAGGTGCTCTGTATGTATTGATGTATTTGCAATACTTCATCACGAAACAATGCAATGACCCAACTCGATTCTAAAGCAGATATCCAAATTTTATTTACTTCCTGATACTGTCCGAGCATTTGATGATTCAGCAGCAGGCCAAATATTATCCAACGATCCATTGCTTCAAGTGAAACATATTCGCAGGACATTGTGTCGGTACGCACAGCTTTTAGCAATATTGCTGGATTACCCACTAAACTGAGTTTTTGCATTTCACGCCACTTATCAGCTGGCAAATTTCTTAACGGATAAATTGCGATAAGTGAACGCAGTGCATTGGTTAGCAAACGCTGATGCGGTATAAACTCTTCCGATAACCGTTTCAGCGGCACTTCATAATCTAATATCATTTGTCCTAGACGTGGAAAACCCGAATCTGCTTGATTATTCTGCAGTTCGTAGGCTGCATTATAGAGGCCCAAAACGGCTTTGCGATCATCAACGCGTGACAGCAATATCATTAAAGAAACATATGTAACTACTAAGTCCAGATAATGTTTTGTCAACTCAAAATTTTGTGTAATATCCAAGTGTATCTGGCAAGCATCCATTGTGGTGAGCAATTCGCAGACATTGTCTTTAAAATCTAACAAATCAACAAAAGTGTGATAATATAGGGAAAGCGATTTAATAATTTCCGCTTTTATATTCACTATTGCATTTAAGCCCTTTACATCGATATTGGGGAAACGTTTTACAATAAATTTAATAGATGACTCAAGCGATTTGTCTGATAGAAAACCTGGCTTGGATTTTGTATCGCCGCATGCTTTTTTAATATTATAAATACGCGTTAATATACCCAGACCACGATCGTTGAGTATCACCAGCTTTTCAGCTATTTTCTGTTGATTTGGATAAATTGGGCGTGCCATTGTGGCGGTCTGCTCTGCTTTTCCAATTTGCTATTGCAACAATTCAATAAGCGCGACCGCCGCACCTACACTTCACTACACTGCACTTACTGAGGTCGTCTTTTGTAGTATTGGAATGTATTTCAAATGTAAATTTCACTTGACTATGATTTGGAATAATGTTTGAAACACTTTGTACTTAATTAATTTAGATTATAAACATTTTTTAATTGGAAATTTTTAAAATTTTCTGCAAAACCAATTCTTTCGTCTATCACTTCCTATTTATAATTTTTCTTTGCTCACGTATTCGTTGATAATTGCCTGAACGCAGGGTTGCATTGAAATAAATGATAAAATATCTTTGATTTTCAATTAGGGTGGGGCTGTATTTTTGAGTTTACATTAATAATTATAAAATAAAATAACTTAAAATTAAATAATAATAAAACTAATATTGGAAATGGAAATGGAATTTAGGAATGGTACTGGTATATTGGATTAAAAAGATATTACATTTTGTAAAGACTTCAATCGACTGAGAATTTGAAGAAAATACAATCTTTTAACAATTAAATTGATTTTTAACTTTAAAAACGTCTAACAGGAATCTGTGAGTCTGTAGAACTATGACTTCCGATTTAATCTAATCTAAATTTTATAAACTGTTAGTTGTTGGTGTAACTTTCTAGATTAGTTGCCGACGATCAAAATAATGAAATTATCCACAAGGAATGGTGTTAGGTGTTTGACCGCTCACAACAAAGCGTTACAGCTGTTCTACAAAGAAAAATGGAAGTAGAACGGCACGTAACCACCACAACGTGGGTAAGGGCATGTTTTGAGCGCCAATTGATTGACGCTTGCAGAGCGTGCGGAGTTCAAAGAGCGACGTACAACCGTGACAGTTTCTGGCACAACATACAGTTGGCAGCCGAGTTGGAGCGGGAGCGCTAAAAGCTGTTTGGCTACAAAGTGCGGTGTCAGCTATGACACTAGCAGCAATAACAACTACACAACCAAAAGGTGCAGTGACAACAGAGAGAAAGCACAACAACAAAGCAAACGGTATGGTGTTTGTTTTCATTATTTATTGATCATGCGCAATGACGAGAATCTAGCGGAACTCATTTCGAAATGCTGTTAGTACATGTACGTGTGCTTGTGCGTGTGGAGGAATGAAGAATAGAGTGGAAACTTCCTTGGCAGCAAACGCGAACTGACATTTGGAAGCAGTGTTGATAACTATGAAACGAGCTGGGCCTGAACTGAGTTGAATAGGAGCAGACAGAGTGCAGAAAGCAAGTTGACGACGTAGACGATGTACGACGATAAGTTTGGGCAGCAAAATTTTTGACCAAAGGAAAAAAAGTTGTTTGAAAGAAATACCATTAACCAACTGCTAAATTTTCTACCTTAAAATACTAAAAAAAAAACAAAATCCACAATAAATTTATAACCTAACGGAAATTGCGTGAAAGTGAAATGAGTTAATGCCGTGTGCGCTGCATTAAAAATGTATGCAGTCGAAGCTAAAGCTGCGAAATGTGAAAAATTCCATGTGAAGTGGTCAAAAGTATACACATACCGAGGCACAGCGGGTACGCATACATATAAATAAGCAGTTGAAAGCAATGTGCTAACGTATATGCGCATAACAGTAAACTTTTCCATCAAAAAATATGCATACTTGTATGTATGTATATGCATGTAGGCGCTAAAAGCTTTAAAATAACAAATAATAATAATTTTAATAGGGAATTTACTAATTTTTATACGTGAAAAAATTATAAAAGCATACTTTGTGGCGTTTCAGCGCAGTTGCCTACAGTGGCGAGTGATTAAGCAAAGGAAAACATACACACACGCATATATACCAACACATACAAAAAAATCTGCCAGTGCAATTGCCGTGTGAACAAAGGCACCAAGGCACTTAGCAAGCATTCAGGCACAAGCGTACATACACACACACACACATTCACAACAAAATGCACACAATCATACATACGAAAATATATACAAATTTGTAGTGCACACCAGCCGTTACTTGTGATAGGGCAACGAACGAAACCGGGCAAAGCACACAAGTATATCAAATAAAGTCGCATGCAGCGTTTGTGGGTTCAACAGTGCGTATGAGTAATCTGGAATTGGCTGTGGTATTGCATTATAATTTTTAAACAGTTAGCCGGCAGGGCTGCATAGTTCAATGGCATGCCCGATGGTGCAAAATTTCGGCTGCTGCAGTTATTATTATTGTGGTTGTTGTTGTTGCAAATGTAGGGGTGTTACACGCCGCTGTTAGCAGGCAACGCGTTGACCGTTGCGGTGGCAAGCAAGCGCAACAACAAAAGCAAAAAACATAAAAGACCGCATGTCAGTGCAACAGACAAGAGACAACAACAACAAAGCAAGAAAACACGGGTCGACACACACGCACTCACAAACATATGTTGGAGGCTGTCGAGCGCTGGCAACACTGGCACATTTTAATGTGAGCTAAAGAAGCAGCAGCAGAAGAAGAAGAAGCAGAAGCCGAAAAGGAAGCAGACAAATAGCGGAAATTGAAGACTTGAAAAGCCAGGAAGCAGTACGAGTACAACAAGCGCAGGCCAACAATTGATCAAAGCAACAAAGACACAAATTGCAAAAACAACAAGCACTTTAAAGTCATAACTAAAACAAAAACCAAACAAGAAAGCAAAACAATTAAAAAAAAAAATAATAATAAATAGAACACAAAAAGGCTGGTATAAGCGAAGCGTCCATTTGCAGATTAAAAAAAAAACAAAAGTTGAAAACAAAAACAACAAACAAAGCGCCGTTACACTGGCACCACCCGTCGTTTTGTCAACATCAAATACCATTACAATTGAGACAACGACCTCAACATCGTCACCGCAGCACTGCCATAGCGGTGGCATCACCGGTGTTGCGGTCGGCGTCGGCGTTGGTGTTGGCGTTAACGTCAGCAGCGCCGCCAATGTCGGCCTGGGCAGCATTGGCATCGGCAGCACGCTCTGCAGCAGCGGCGACAGCGGCATTTCGTCGTCAACGCCATCACTGGTCTCGCAACTTTCACCGCCGCCCACCATAATATGCAGTTTGCCAACGTCGACGATCTCCAATAATATTGCGATTAGCGCTAGTGTCGGCGCGGTAGCAGCTGGTCGCTGTAGTCCCATCATAACCGGCAATTACTGCGCGCTCAGCAATGGTCTAGCAGGTATTTCGGTGTCCGGTCACACAACAACTACATCGATTTATGGTGGCGGTGGCAGCGGCAACAACAGCAATTGCAATATTATAAACAAACCGAAATCGTCTTTGAGTCCGCTACAACGCCTACCCATCAGCGGTAATCTTTCCACATATGGTAGTGGTAGCGGCGGCGGCGGCTTCGGCGGCGGTGGTGGTGGTGGCGTTGGTGTTAGTGGACCAGGTTTTACACTACTCACCGGCAGCAATAGTCATTTGAGTAGCATTTCACCGGCACTCAGTGCCAGCACACCTCTAAGCAGCGGCATGAGCGGCGGTGGCGGCAGCAGTAATGCCACGAACTATTTGAGCAGCATGAAATTGCTTGGGCCCGCTTCCATCGATTTGGGCACAACACCGCTAACCCATCGCAATTACAGCACAATTAAAGGTTTTAGCTTTCGGCGCAGTTTCGATGACAAAATCATTGCGCCACTTAACAGCGGTAACAGCAGCGGCAGCGGCGTCGCTGTTGGTAGTGGTGCCGGCATTGGCGGTCACAGTAATTATTTGACACATCATCACTTCCATACACACTTCCACCACCCAACGTCCGCCATGCAGAAACAATCGTCCATTGATCGGCACATGAGCGGTGGTGGCGGCAGTGGTGTCGGTGGTGTGGGTGTTATGTCGCATTCCACCCACTTTCCGCTGACGTCGTCGCAATCGTCGACGAAACTCTCGTATCGTGATGATTTTCTGCAGCAAATTGGCTACTTGCCGACGACGCGCATCTTCAACACCAGCATCGATGAAGACCGACAGCAGGAGTTCCTGTCGTTGTCTATGTCGCCGCCTTTGAATCGTCGCCGGGACATGCCGGCGTTGCGTGGCATCATTAGCCTGTGAGTATGCTATAATACTTACATAAAACTTAAGTGTTGTATGCATGTGATTTTGTGTCAGCGTGGAGTGTGTAAAGCAAGATGTTGTATAAAATGTTGCTCTAAAATTTATGTGTCATAAGTGATTTTTGGATGCAAAAGCTCAAAACCAATGGATTTCGATTTTTAAAATATTAAAAAGTAAACGAGTTCTAAAATCTTGCAAAAGGAATAATACGGTGATCAAAAGTACGATAATTCGTACAGAGATATAATCTGTTCCAATTATCTAATTCTGACAGTCATTAAGACGGACCCTAAGTTTTAGGTTTGTAAGCCCAATAGTCGGACCCTTATGTAATATGGTCAACATTGGCTGAAACTACGAATAAGCTTGCTAGACTAAGAATTCTAATAGAATTGGTTTCTAATAGAGGCATAATTCAGCCTTGACCTTGGTTGGTTGGTAGAAAAGGGAGGCGCACAARCGCCAGACACAGACAACCTCATTTAGGTCAACATTAAACCGATTGTACTCTCAAGAGATAACCAATAAAGTCGTATCCCTCAACTCATTGAATTTGACGAAATATTTCCACCCAGCTACCCAATGTCTATTAATAATATCCCGTCTCAATCGGCTCAAGCCTGGGCATTCGCAAGTCTAAAGTTCCAGCGTCTCATCAACCACCCCTCATGCTCTACATTACGCCGATTTCACTTTACCAAGTTTTTGATAAGATAGCTGGGCGATAGATTTTCTGTGATGACCCTGGAATATTTAGTTTCCTCTTGTCTAAAAGTAGAAACTTTTTGGTCTGTTCACTATCGATACTATCCCAAAGTAACAAACTCAGGCTATTTGTCGCATTCGACACTGGCCATTGTAGGCCCAAGAAGTACTTATACTAGGTTGTCAAAAAAGTCTTGCGGTATTTTCGCTAGTTGGCGCTGATAGCGCGTAGTTCTAGTTTTATTCGTCGCATCGTCGCTATACCTTTTTGGAAAGCCGAATTTCACGCGCTAACACGTGTTTGACTGATTGTCGTTTCTTTTAAGTCGTTCGTGAGTTATAGCGTCGCAAACATGGAGCAAAATTAATAGAAAATACGGCATATTTTACAGTACTACTACGATAAAGGCAAAAATGCATCTGAAGAAGCCAATAAAATTTGTGCAGTTTATGGACCCGATACAGTTTAGATTTCCACCGCACAACGATGGTTTCAACGTTTTCGTTCTGGTGTAGAGGTGGTTGAAGAWGCGCCACGCTCCAGAAGGCCTGTCGTCGAAAATTGCGATAAAATCGATGAATTGGTCGAAAGAGACCGGCATAGTAGCAGCTGTAGCATCGGTCAAGAGCTGGGCATGAGTCATCAAACCGTTATAAAACAAAAAAAAAAAAATAAAATAAGTAAAAAATACCGCAAGACTTTTTTGACAAACTATTATAAGGGTCATGAGCCTGGCTTCTTGTGCAAATTGAAGGTTCTGCGACAGGGAGCCTGAAACTACAGAACACCTGCTAATTGACTTGCAGTCTCCAGACTAAAGATCCATGTTTCCAAATAGGGATCACATCGCCTCATCAGCACATAGTAGTGCAATTAATTTTTATCTTTAAGATTTATCTATATGCTGAGGTTAGCGAAGTCCTTGTCACTTAGAAAAGAGCATAATAGGCCTTAGGTTCTCATCTAATTATCTACCCAAAGTACTTTTGTGGTATGCCCAGTGTTGTCAGTGTTCCAAGATATGACGTGTTTCTCTTGAGTCCATTGTGTTCTTCAGTTTTTACAGGAAGGCCTAACATGACAATTAAAAAGGATTTTTGATAATAATTAAAATATTTACACTTAATTTAAGTAAAGTATACGAAAAGTTAACGCTAAGTTTAAGTTAAGACGGCTTGTAAAAAGATAATATTAAAGTCCTAATCCAATGGAATTGTGACTTCTGCTATCTCTTTAAACTTTTTATGACAATTATTCGCCTTTTCTAATGCGCAAAGCACAAAAAATTTTCCACAGAACCTTTTCTTTCGAAAACTCGAACTTTAATCTACCGGCCAGTACTCGGCAACCGAGTATCTCTTCCACTAAATGCCACAAGAACCTACTCGTCTCAGTCCTTGTCCCGTCCAATACATTTCATTAGCTCCCAATGATGGGACCAGATATTCCAGGTGCATTCCCTTAAATTGTAATCCTTAATACGTTTGCATTAATCGTCATCAGTTGCTCTTCCAGGCCTGTTGGTACTTTTTTATTGAAGTCGTTTTTTATGTGGCGGGTCCCAAACCCAGCGCACAACCTTCTGACCTCAGTTCGTCTTCAAACGGATATTTTTGGCTACCCAGATGATACTTGAAGATCGGAAGTCATGAGCTGCTTTAACCATATGTAAAAGAATCGTTTCTGGCCACTTCCAAGTAAATGGTGCTCAGAGAACTTTCCTTACTTGCGTGAACTTCTACACATGACTCCATCCAACGGGGATACATGCGCTATACAAATAGTGCAAAAAATCGACAAAGCAGAACATTCACTGCCAATTTTTTACTATAACATTACATATATATGAATGAAATCTTTTCCACCCGCATTTCCGCTCTGTTTTTGTCTGTTCTCTGACTTTAAGCCACACATCTGATTTTGAATTTGAATCTGAACACGTTTGACTGACAGGTTCACTAAAACTGACAAGTAATCAAACGTTGAAGTAACGAAAGTGAGAGAATAATAATCTAAAAAAGTGACAGCGAACTATTCTACCAGTTGGTAGGGGGTGTGGGTTGTCTTAATTGAAATGCTGCCAAAAAATATATATATGCGCCAAACACTCCAAAGTAAATAAATGAATTTGCAATAAAATGCAAGAAAAAAACAACAATTTGAACGTCACTGACAAAGGCAACACTGTGTTGCAAAAGTTATCGCACTTGAGAAAGCACCGAACGGAACATGCAGTTTAGTAACGATGGAAATATAGATATAGGCAAGATCGCTAACTGAAAAATGTTAATAAAAATTATATAAACATTTGGAGATATATGTTTATGAATATGATATATATCTATATAAAAATATATACTATATACATATAGTATGTATGAATCAGCGCTAAATGTAACGAATTTTCATGTTTGGCGCTTAGCCAAAGGAATTTTCACCTAATAATAGTGAAAAGAAATTACATATATRCATATGTTTACATATACAAGTTTATATATAATATATGTAAATAAAAATATGATATATAACGTATATATATATACGTATACATATATTAGGGTGATTCAAAAAAATTTTTTTTTTTTTAATTTGGTACTCTGAAAAATAGGTTCCTAGACACCTCTAAAAGTCTCTCCAAGAATGAGTTCTTAATTGTAACGGGAAAGTCCTCCTACTGACAGTTTTATATTTTTTCTTATTATCTGATAGAAAAGTTTATATCTCGCTTCCAACCGCTTCAAAATATATTTTGTTCCTTGGATTTTGTAGGAAATTGAATGCTCTACAATTTTTTCGTAAACCCAACCGTTTAAAAGATATTAACGGTTGAAATTTGATTATTTTTGGGAAAATTTTTTATTTCATATGAAGTTTATATGTAACTCAATGAAAAAAAAATCATTATGAATGAAACTCATAAGTTTTTGGAGAGGTTTTCTTAGAGCAGTCGAGGAGAATATTTTTCAGAGAACCAAACGAAAAAAAATTTGTTTCAATCACCCTAATATGTATATATATATTAATCTAAATACACTTGTATATGAAATGGACTTTCCAACGTCGTCTAAACGCCAGAGGGCGCTGACGGCATTTGTTTTAGTGTGGACCAAGGCATTTTGGCCTATTCTCTATAAAATCATCTATGTCAACTATGTTGTGGAATTATGTTGTCATTGGGACCGCCTCTGTGTTTGGCGTTTGATGACGCCAACAATGACGGCGCACCGACGGAAAAACATACATACATACATACATATGTATATGCAAATATATACACATATCTATATACACACTGAGTGCCAGCAGTGTTAGTTGTGACTATGACAACGATGACGACGTTGCAAGCGCAGCGCACGCGGGCAGCGCGGACAAACGTTGGCAACTATTGAGCCACACCGACGCGCGGCCTATGGCCAACGGGTACTTCGCGCACACGGGATGTTGGTGCTGTGCTGTAGTTGTGTGTGTGATGTGCTAGTGCAGCACAGTGCGATGTGCAGCTGTTTTGGCTTTCACAACTGCATGTATGTGTGTAGATAAAGAATGCTCCTGCCGCTGCTTTGCCAACATTGCTGGCGTTGCCTTTGTCACAGCAGTGGGCAACTATTTTTACACAAAGCGCTGTGAAGTGTATGCAACAAATACGCTTTTGTTGTTCTACTTGATTTCATTTTTATACAAATTATTTAGATATGCATACACAGATATAAATACATATTTATAAAAGACACATATGTATGTGTGCCGATGCCGTGTTGTGGCCGCTCTCACGCGCTGACAATGCTGACGGCAAAACAGTTGCCGTTGTGCGGCTAGAACTGACGGCATTTTTAGCAAGAATCACGAAAAACTGTTCAAAATGACGTGCGAAAATAGAATAAAAAGTAAAATTTTGGCGTGAAAAAATAACAACAAACACCGCACATAGCCTACCACAAAGTGAAAATTCAAGCGTTGGCAATTGAATAACACGAAAAACAACAACAAAGCGCGGCAAGCGAGTTTTATATTAGTATTTTTATTAAAAACGGCTAACACCTCTCATAATTCTCGGTGCTTGGCCGTGCGCGCGTACACATAACGTTGGCCAAATCGCTCGAATGCGCACGTTATGTAAGCAGGACTTTTTGGACACTTTCGAAACGCGAAAAAAATCAAATTTAAATGCAAATAAAAAATATTTATTGTAAATAAAGCATTTACAATGGCGAAAAACACGAAAATTTTTATACAAGCTTATGAAAAATTATGAAAATTCAAGCAGTGTAATACTTTAACGAATATTAAATGCAAACGAAATCGCGAAAACGCGTCAACTCACCAAAACAAACTACGACAATCAAGCGAATATGTTGATATTTTAATAAAAAAAATATAAATAAAATAATAAATTAACGGTTTTTATACAAATGTATACATATGCATGTGTGTGCCATGAGTTATGGCCATAAAAAATTGTGCAATTATTTATGACTAATGCGAAAATGCACAACAACTGCAATAATAACGAGCAAAACCAATTAATATAATAATAATAACTTCAGCGCAGACGTTTTTGATGTGAATTGTTGCAACAAAAATAAGCCAGTTCATTCGTAAACAATAATAAACTGCGACGTTGCACGCGCCGCGTAAGCGTCAATGTCAGTACTTGCGTATAATGTACATATGTATGTATATAAGTATATACATACGCTAGGTGTGAAAGTGCCCCAGAAGCAGCGCAAATATACGGAAAAGAAAATTGAAATTGTAAAATAGCTGTAAATATATATAAATCGAGCAGTGCTAAAAAAATAGCAGCAGCACGCGTGCTGCACGCATAAACATTAATTAACACATACAAGCAAATTGATGTAACGATAAAGAACAATTTTATACCTTAAAACCGGCAAAGAAAGGTGGCGCACAGTGTCTTGTTTAGGGAAAATTACTGGTTAAAAAATAGCTTTTGCATATGAGAAGTTATGTCTGTTAGCAACAAACAGAGATATTCTTTTTGGCAGCGTATGCTTCAATTTTGGTATCAAAAATTTGATTTTCAAAATGAAAAGCAAAAAAAAATATATTATTTAATATACAAATATATGCATATATATAAATATATGTATCTATTTTTGAGGGGGGAAAAAGTTGTAATAAAGAATTTTAAAAATTAAATCAAATGGTGGTAAAGCTCCTGTATTAAAGATAAGCCAAAAAGCGATTCCATACTTCGCGATTCCGACGTCGAACCTTCCGTTGTGTTTGTTGACGTGCGTTTTTTGCTACACAGAGGTGAGTGCGTATCTTGGCTGAAACAAAATAGTGGTTCGAGTCGATGTTAGGACCTCGGAACGCACGCACAACTAAAACACTGGAGACGTGTCTTCCGTATATCGCAACATTATCGATGTGGTTGGTAGTCTTTCGTTCAGGAAAATTTTTCTATGCTGGAATCAATTACTACAGACAACCATTTTTCGGGCCCGGCGAAGTCGTTCAGCCTCAACCCATTTGGGGATCTTCCTCGTGGAGACTGAATTTACCGACTGTTGTGTCAAAGCTACCTTCCTTGCCCACCCTGGCGTTAAAGT
>NW_017537656.1:907143-940981 GCF_001853355.1 Bactrocera latifrons | reverse complement strand
GCACGATTTTGACATCCATTTACCGACTGTTGTGTCAAAGCTACCTTCCTTGCCCACCCTGGCGTTAAAGTCGCCAAGCACGATTTTGACATCCAAACGCTCATAGAAGGCGTTTTTGGTCACATCGTTCCACTCTTCCATCGGCGCGTGGGCGCAAATCAGCGATATGTTGAAGAATTTCGCCTTGATGCGAAATCATCATCATTCATCCACCGTACAGTACTCGGCGATGGAGTCTCTCTCCCATCACGAATCCCACACCGAATTTGCTCTCCTTTATATGGCCACTGTAGTAAATGCCAGAAGGACTTACTCGCGTGTCGGTCCATCGCACTTCTCGGAATGCGGTGATGTCAGCCTTTACTCTTACGAAGACATCAATCAGCTGTGCAGCGCTACCTTCCCAGTTAAGGGACCGAACATTCCAGGTGCATGCCCTTAAATCATAATCCTCAATGTGTTTGCAGTGGTCGTTATCAAAAGAGAGGTCCGAGGCTGTTTTCTTACTTTATATTAAGGGACTTTTTTACGTGACAGGTAATAACCCAGGGGACGGTTGTTTCGACTTCTTACTTTACCTCAATTTGAAACGGTTGTTTTTTGGCTACCCAGCTTGCTTGTTCTAAGACCAAAAGTCGTGAGCTGCTTCAGCCATATGTAAAAAAAAAACGTTTCTGGTCATTCCCAAGTGAATGGCGCTCAGAGAACTTTCCTGACTTGCGTTAACTTGTACACATGACTCCATCCTCCACTTGGGTATATAACAAATGATATTATAGTATGTGGTGTTTTAGCCTTGATACGGCAAAAACAGGACATTCGAGTAGAAAGTGCTGATATGAGTCTATCTCATTTTCTGCTCTGGTAAAATGTTCAATCTTACTGCTTGAATTCCGATCGAACACTGTCCAATTAGAACTCCAGGAACCATTGAAAAGTGAACTTTGTTGAGGGCTCCCTAGAACTCTATGATTCTTAATGATAAGGGTCGATGTTACCAAAGACACTGTGCTCCCCTAAAAAACGTGAAACATGAAATTAAGGTAATATTTTACACAACATTTTAGGTGAAAAAAATTGCAAAAAATCAATGCAAAAAATGCTTTGATTAGTTTAATTTACGGTCCTCAGAACTAAAAAATAATAACGAGAACAACATGCATCACATACAAACGTCGCTGCAAAAAATCGCGCTCAACCTCCAGCAGCTGCTCAATGCGCTACACAGCACCATCGTAACCACACAGGATACATGCGAACGCGTCGAGTTTTACGACTTTGCACTGACCTCGCCAGAACAGGAAATTTGTGGACTAGCAGATGCACCACGCTGGAGGCGACTACATGCACTCTACACACACTATTATACACTCCTTCTACACCATATGTGGCCTACGCTGCTGCTAGCGCTGCAGCATTGTCAAGACATCTATCACATCACACTGGACTATGGCATCGATTATGGCACGCGCTTGGCGCATTGGACCACACTACTCGCCAACGATCAAGTATTCATGTTCGCCATCAAAGTTTGTTTGTTATTGCTCTTCCTTTTTCTCATGCATTGGATAAAATCGGCCAAAGCGCCAGCAGCTCCAACGGCCACAAAAACAATTGTGGGTACGACGGGAGCAGTTATGACGAATTTACCGCTTGTAATGGCGGAAAATCGCATTGAAGAGCTGGCACCAGATGTCAAAGTGAGTAGAGCTTCATTCTCAATCGACACGCCCACAACGCCGACAACTTGTATAACACCCGCTGTGACACGTGATTTAGTTTGTGATTTCAATTTTGTGTCGCCGTCAGAGTTGCGTGCTGCGCTTGAGGCTGCAAACCAGCGCATGCTTGAGATTGAGGAAAAGCGTCGCCGCAAACGCATAACTAAGAAACGGAAATGCGTTTCGGCGGGTCCCATTTTGATTGCGATACGTTCGAAAAAGACACACAAGCAGAAAAAGGCGCAGGAAAAGCTGGAGCTGAAGCAACAAAAATTAATACATAAGCAACAACTAGAGCTCTTGACGCCGCCAAATACATCGCCAGCACGTGCCAGTTATTTGATGGCGAATGAAGATGAGAACTTTTTGCCCGTGCGCATGGAACCGTTGACTATTGGTGGCGCTGCCTATGAAATCGAGGTGGATGCGGAAACGGAAGCGGAAATTATTGCTCTGATGTGTGTGTGTGTTCGATTTTGTGAGACTGCTTTTAAGTTATTGCCTATGTACATATTTGCGAGTAGTGCTTGGTCCATACTTTTATACACTAAACGTTTTAAGATGTCTTCATTGGAAGATAACAGTTGTTTGTTTCTAAGTTTCTTCGCCATGGGAGTTTTAGACCATTAAATAAGTCTGAACAGTCGCTGAACCGTTTTCCAAATACAGATCAGGGCAAAATAAATATGTAGAGAGGTTTTTTGATAGCTTCCAAACGATGTTAGAAACGCCTCGAGCTTTTTCTAACAAGCAAACGCATCTAGATATCGTCCGCAGACGAACTAAATCCCTATTTATTTAATCCTGCGTATACCAAGTGATAGCTTCTGGCGGTCAGGTTGCAGAATTAATTCTATTATAAGAGCTTTTTGCGAAAAGCATGGCCTTCAAGATAGACAAAGATATTTGCCGCTATTCTTCTTCTTTATTGGCGTAGACACCGCTAATACGGTGATAGCCGAGATTGGCGGCAATTGGATATTTTAAGTGTAACCTGGTCCTTCTCCACCTGGTATTTCTAATGGAGCTGTGGTCTTCCTCTGCTTCCCTCGGCAGGTACTGCGTCGAAGACTTTCAGAGCTGGAGTGTTTTCATTCATTCGGACAATATGACCAGCCAGCCTAGCTGCTGTCTCTTGCTGAACTATGTCAATGTCGTCGTATAACTCGTACAGCTCATCGTTCAATCGAATGCGATATTCGACGTTACCAATGCGTAAAAGACCATAAATCTTCCGCAGTACCTTCCTTATTGTCCATGCCTCTGTACCACAGAGCAGGACGGGAATAATGATTGAGTTATAGAAGTTGGTCTTTGTTCGTTGAGAGAGGACTTTTACTCTCAATTGCCTATTATTATTATTATTTCGTGTTGAATTTCGAGGCTGGCGTTGGTGTTAATGTTGGTTCCAAGATAGATGAAGTTATCTAAGACTTTGAAGTGACGTGGGAGCCAAGTCGGGAGATATTTTGTTTAGCCGTCGTTCACTACCAGGCTCATTTGCTTCGCTTCCTTATACAGTCGGGAGAAAGCAGAGATATGGCCCAGTCAGATCATTCGACTTAATTATTATAATCTATATTATTATTATTATTTCTTTGGGGGTATGTTCAATCAAAGCTTTAAACCCATCAACCAGCAAAGCACGAGGAGCTCGAAGGCAATAATTTGCGCACATAGCCGAAATGGTGCACCAAGTTAACGAAAATTGGTGTAAACAGGTGGTCTTCGTCGCTCAAAAGTTTCGTTGTATTGCGCTTTAACTCACAGAACTGGTCATGAGAGCCCTATTTGGGATTGACAGAACTGGTTCAATACTTCTATTTTGTATCCAGGCACTATTCCGTAGCTTTAAGAACAGCTTTGTATTGCAATATTTGAATCCTAACTACAGCAATTCAGTTATTCAATTAATTAATCTACCAAACTTTTAAACATTCGCAGTTCCGAACCTCGTGGCACAATGAGCACCACCGACGATGTCTTTCCCGATTCGCCGGATAGCAGTTTATACGGTTCAGAAGAGGAGCAAGAGGATCCATTACAGTATTGTCGTGGTGGTTATCATCCAGTTATAATTGGCGATATATTTGACAATCGTTTTCGTGTTGTACGCAAACTTGGTTGGGGACATTTCTCTACGGTTTGGCTATGCAGAGATCTCAAGTAAGTTTCAATTTATTTTTTATGCTTTTTAATATTTCACTTCGTATACTTTATACCAACTGCAGGGATGAGAAATACGTCGCACTGAAGGTAGTAAAGAGTGCTCCGCATTATATCGAAACGGCCGCCGATGAGATACGTCTACTCGAAGCCGTACGCGATGCAGATCCGTTAGATATGCGACGAGAGCGCATCGTACGACTGCTAAACCATTTTACGATACGTGGCGTTAATGGCAAACATTATTGTTTGGTTTTTGAAGCGCTCGGTTGCAGTTTATATAAGTTAATTGTAAAGAATAACTATCAGGGTTTGGCCATAAGTCAAGTGCGCAACATTATCAAACAAGTATTGGAGGGTCTGGATTATTTGCACACAAAATGTAGTATTATACATACGGATATTAAGCCTGAGAACATATTATTAGTGATCGATAATGAGTCAGTGGTGAATCAGCAAATTGACGATGAAATCGCTAGTTTACGCGTGAAGGGTGCGGACTTTCCGGATTCATATAGTAAGTGTCGTTTCACTAATATTGATTATTACATATATCTGCAACAGCTATATTAAGTTTGCCACAAAGTTTGTAATAACCAAAAAACGCCGAAGACTGTATAAATAATTACCATAACGAGCTGAGTTGATTTAGCTATGCATGTTCGTCTGCCTGACTGTATATGCGAGAACTAGTCCCTTAGTTTTTGAGATATCCCTCTGCAATTGTGCACATGTTCTTTCCTCGCCAAGAAGCTGACATTTTGTCGAAAATATCGATATCGGACCACTGTGGTATGAAGCTGTCAAACAAACTTAGCGATCAAAATCAAGTTTTTGTATGGAAAATGTTTTTTTTTTTGCAATTGGTCGATTAAAATCCAGTTCGTGTATGGAAACCTTTTCATTTGTGAGGGGTATTGTAGCTTGGGTGCAATTAAAGCTAACATTTTATGTTGTTTTATTTTTATTAACTTTTAGTTTTCACACTCTTTACAGTTAGTTCCATTGAAAAGCAAGCGAAGAGTCGCAGTAAATGGTCAATGACCGATATGAATATTTCAACAACAAACAGCACGGGTACGGGCAATAATTCCTCCGCGTCATCCACGCCGTTGCCAACAACTACCGTTGCAACTGCAGCAATGACAGCTGCGGCGATAACGGCACTTAGCAAGGATGACAGCAATGCAACATTTAATACGAATACGACTGCATCATCGTTGGCGTCTAAATATTCAGCCACTTTGTTAGGTGAAAATGATGGTGTAGGTGGCGGACGCGCTGGCACAGAGAGCCCTTCAATAGGCGGTGGTACACCTTATGCGACAACCGGCAATATAAATAATCGCTATCGAGCCGAGAAGAAAATCACTGCCAAGGTAAGTTGTACAAGTTGTTTACAATTTTAAGTAATTTAGTACGGGTTTAAGTAACACGAATTGAAGATCAAGATATATACACTTATATATACACAATGAGCAATAGATAACATATTTGTTATTACTGCATGTTTAATAACGCTTATGAAATGATAAAAACAATCATACAGCAATAATCACACATTCCCGGCAACTTTTTTTTAAATTTTCGATGAGTTTTTTTTTTATAATATTTTTATGTTATAATTACTCATTATTGCACCAGCAGCAGCTATCAAAATCAATTTCATTTCCCTACACGCAATAGTGTCATAACATTTTGGCTTCAACCGGAAACGGTACACACCCTATTATGTATATCAACGCACTAGCTTTTAATAACGCCCTTTCACAATAATTGATTTAAATACATACATATGTACATATGCTAAGTAGTTATTTGCCACTCATCTAATAATATGCGCCCAATATCATTCGCCACCACCCACCATCATCATCAGCACTCTCACAACCGCAATCACCTGCAATCGTTTGTGTCCAATTCGTTTGTTCCTTTTTTTCTTTTCGTTTTTCATAAATATTTTTGCAGTCGATCGATGGTGACGGCAATATTGGTGACATGATAAGCACAACATCAACAACTACTACTACTACTACAACAACAACAACTACCACCGAAGCAATCAATGGCATCGAAATATTAAGTTTATTAAGTACAAAAAGCGAAAATATCGACGTTAATAATGCGTTGTCTCAAATTACTCTAAACACCCAAGCACAAGCACCACACAATGAACAACAACTACAACAGCAAAAACAACAGATACTACCATCACTCACGTCACAAGCACCATCACTAGCTTTACCAACACAAGCACAATCAYTAATACAACAACAACAACAACAAGCAACATCACAAAATAACAACGAAGATGTTAAAAATAGCAAAAATGCCGCTACCGAAAAGGTAACTCTGCTCTCAAATTGTACACGTATGTATGTATGTATTAATGTGTTTACATACATACCTTTGATAAATTGTACTTATGCTGTGCATTTATAGTTTTGTGCTGACCAAAACCAAATAATAATTCTTTAACTGTATAAGCACTTAAATCCATAGTTTGCTAAAGTATCTAAATACAACATTCCTAAGTAATTGTATATGTTTGTGCTGCAACGTACCTTAACCTTCCACTTTGTAGTACGCTACTTTTATTGAGTCAGTTGTCTATTAGCTTAACGGAAATGCATTGTTCAAGTTTCCTTATATATGTCACCATGTTAATTTGGTTCCTTAATAGTATATCAGTGAATTTATACTTAGTGACTTCTGCTACGTTTGTATTCATAAGCTCCTATTATATTTGTTTGTTTTCGTAAAAAATACTTTAAATTCCTTTATTAATTAAGTATAATACCTTTTTAATAAAAAAAATTAAATTTTTTATTTCACTCAACTGACATTTAAATAACTAGTGACAGTTTACTGTTATCGATAATTGCCCTCAGCTGCCATAAGGATAGCAAATCCTAATGTAGCGTTCACAAAAAGTGTGATTTACTTCAATAACAATTATGCTTAAATTCAAGTCATTTACGTTAGATGATTTTGCAGCTTTGGCTTTTGTATAGGATTTTATTTATTATTAAAAATAAAGAGTAAGATATTATCATATACAAATTAAAACAATCAAATGATTAGAAAAATGCCGCAGATAAACAATATACTGGTGAAAAATTTTAAATAATTTATTAAAAAAGCATACTAATCTCCAAAGAATTTTTTTTTAATATTCAAATGGTTATTGGCATGAATATTGGTTGGTCTTTTTATTTATTTTGTTTTATCTTTTAAATGGTTTATAGGTTAAAAAATATTATTTAAAGTGAAATAGTAGGATTTCGATAATATATATATTATATATATATATAATATACCAATAAACTTTTTTAAGATCTTAAACTTTAGAGTAATTAGTTAGAAAACATTTAAACCAAATATTTGTTGTTTAAGTATTTAAAATGCTTATCATTTATCCAGCAAAATTATGTTATTTAATTCCTTATTAAAATTTATCCTTCTATCTTTTAATAAGAAAACATTTTAATTTTTAAAAAGTTATCAAGCAAAGAAAGCAAGCAATTTTTCAATAAACGATAACGATTCTATAAGTAGTATTGCGAGTAGAGTTGCTTTTATCTTTACATTGCATAAAAATAACTATCGCTCTTACTTTTTTAACATATTTTCCACGTTAATATAAATCATCGTCAATAAAAAACGTAAAAAAATTACACAAAGTGGTTAAGGCAGTTATTGTACTTGTTTTAAATAAAACATCAATCTAATTACACAAGTTTTTTTTTGTACGAAAACTTCATAATTTTTAGTACACATTTATGGAACTTTTTATGTTACATAAATATGTTTGACATAAATACGTGCACGTATATCATAGAAAAATACAATACTTTGTAGAAACATGCTATTACTTTTTAAACATTAATTGACACTCGTCAATTCTTGCAGTATTTATACAAAAAAAAAAAAAAATATATGTTATTATATATTCATAAGTGTTTGTAACGTTGGAAAGTTTTGCGTTTTGCGAACATTTAAAAGACATTTTTATATGAAATATTATATTGATTAGTATTATTTGAAATAGTTTTAAGCTTTTCTGGTTTGCAATTGCGCATACATACTTATGAGCATTTTTAGTTTAAGAACTTGCCTAGCACTACTCCTCATGACATTTCCAAAACTAAATTTACTCCTGTCATAAAAATCCTTGTAAACGCTGACACAAGCTCATTGTCAAAATAATGTCGACTAAAATGTTGAGTTTAACTTGCTAAACGCGTCTCCTTTATTTAAGGGTATACATATTTGAGAGAGCAGTTGGCAGTTTTAACAATGGTCATGTGTCATTAACCAACGACATAGATTTTTGAAACATTTATTAAATAGTTACGAGCAGTTTTGTGGTCTATGTATTTGCGCATATATTTTTTTACATATTCATATCATTGTATATAATTTAATTATTTTTTTTTTACTGCACAGTTCGCTATTATTTCTTTACATACTTTTACTCAAGTATTTATTATACGTTTGCTATAATTTTAATATTATAAAGTAGAACCTATTTAACTTATTACTTTTTAATTCCTAGACCCAGTCCTATACAAATGCCATACAAGCGTTGATCAACAACACCAATGTACGCGTTAAAATTGCTGATTTGGGCAATGCCTGCTATGACGTAAGTTCTGCAGCTTTACTAATATATTTTTATACACTTGAATGATTTTGCTACAGAGTATAATAGTTTTGTTTACCTAAAGGTTGTACGAATCGCCTACAACTAAGCGAGATAGATATAGGGTTTTTATATATAAAAATGATCAGCATGACGAGAAACGTTAAAATTCGCGTGAATGGCTACATATGCGTCCGTCCTCTCGTGCAAGCTGAACCTGTAATAAGACCACTGCCACGTACAATCTCCGAAGAAATTGTTCAGATCAGACAACTACAATATGTAGCTGTCATACAAACCGACAAGACATTTTCAGTCATTTGAAATTTGGCATAGACCAGTATAGCATATAACTGCCAAACAAACTCTCACATCAATATCAATAGAAAGATCTTTATATTATATTTATACCCTTTAACGCTATACGAAATTCAGTTGTGAAGGATATTATACCTTTCTTGTTTTTATTATTATTAATAACATAAAAATTAATAAAAATTGTATTTAATTCCTTTTACGCAGTATCATCATTTCACTGATGATATACAAACGCGACAATATCGCTCCATAGAGGTATTGCTTGGCGCACCGTACACTTTCTCCGCTGACATTTGGAGTACAGCTTGTCTTGCCTTCGAACTGGCGACCGGTGATTATCTCTTTGATCCGCATATGGGCGAGACTTACTCACGCGATGAAGATCATTTGGCGCACATAATTGAATTACTAGGCGTCATACCGCCTTCCGTGATATTTCGCGGCAGACATGGACTTAAATTCTTCACTAGTTATGGTAAATTAAAAACTACAATATGCAATTCATATTCAATGATTTAATTTCGTTTGTTTTTCTGTGCAACTTGTAGGCAGCTTGCGTAACATTACGAAATTGAAACCGTGGAGTCTATTGAACGTACTCATCGAAAAATATGATTGGGATCCCATAGAGGCTAAAAAATTCTCTGATTTTTTACTACCGATGCTCGAATACAATCCCGTAATACGCGCCTCAGCGGCCGAATGCCTAAATCATCCATGGCTGGAGCAGGAGGAATTCGTTTGAAATGTGACCCTACTCATTTCACTAGTTGACTGATTACCTAGCTGAAACGAACGCAAATACGCACACAGTAGTTGTTGACGGCAGCAGAGAGCGCAAACTAACTTTGGCGTTAGCCAATTTAGCTGCAGACATGAACGAGAGAGGCTCACACTTTCTCACATTATTATTTAAATGTTAAGACTTTGCATACAAAAAAAAAAAAAAAAATATATATATATACAAAAAACAAAAGCAAAAATACAAATAAACTAAAATAAAATAATATGCGATAGACATTAATAAGATTTTTTAATATTTAATGAAGAGTGGAAATTAAATTAAATTAAATAAAGTTAAAAGCGTAGCATGACAAGTGAAAATTTGTAATAATTATTATATTGTCGGCAAAAAATAAAATATACCTTTGAGTAAAAAAAAACTAAGCATTGGTAACTAAATTAGTGGAAACTTAAAATATGTTTGTTAAAGTAAGTTTTCTATGGGAAAATAAATGAAATTTAAAACTCCAAAGTAGCATTAATTCTGAAATATGTATTAAAAGGCAACATTTTAAATAAGAGACAATTACAAAACTATAATAATAAAAAATAAAAATAAATTGTAGGATACCCTAACGACTTACCGACCCTCATATTTGCATATATATACATCAACACGTATACATTTATTAAAAATAACATATACTCTAATGAATTTTCGAATCCACATATGCCTAACTGACTGACTTATTTTTCATAAACAATTTAATAAACTAAAAACTTAACGGCAACAGCGTAATATAATTGATAAAATATTAAAATAAACAAAAAAACAATTATAAAGCATGGAGAAGTACATACGTTTTCAAAAAAGTTTTTCATAAGCAAATTGTGAGTACATAAAAAGTGAGAAATAAAATTTTTAGATCAATAAAAGTGGGACTTGTCTCAATTTGCTAAATAGTATTTGATATGATCACCAAAAGTGGTAATAATTTTATAACACTAGCTGAGCAAAGTTTGGCGGCTCTCAAAATTGAACGCTAAATTATATACATACATACATATATGTATGTATATTAAACCATTAATCAATTGTTTAGTCAACACTAAAGATATGTTCAAACCAAAACTTATGCGCCTCAAATCAAAATTAGTCTACACACTAAATACGACTTGTTACTATCGTTGCTACAATCAGACTACACAATTTTTTACTGTCAATAGCAGCTGTGTTGGACCTATTTTTTGGTACTTTTTGGTAAACGTGCCAATGGGTGGCGCTCAATTTCATATAGTTTAAGTTTTCATACTACTTCGCGGTGAAGAGTTTATGCTAATTGAGTAGATATGAAACTTAATGCAATCCACAGCGCTAATCACGTGATTAAGCTTTGGTTTGAGCATGTTACAACAAACTTAAGGCAAAAATAGCGTTAATATTAAAATAATGAAATGAAATTCTCTCAAATATGTATATGTAACTGGCAAAATCACATGCATACTTTTTCATACCTAACAGCGGCATATTGCAGTGAGTTGTGTCGATCATGCGCAAAATTTGATTGAACAAATAAAATATAAAGAAAATATAATTAATAAAAATATTATTTGTAAATTAATGTACACATACTTTAAGGGAAGTGAAGTGCATAACTAACTTTATGTTTTTCGTACAACTTTATAGTGCATAAAAAATATAGTACCACATAGCCATACACATAATCTCGGCAACAAATAAATTTTACAGAATTTAAACAAAAGCGATAAAAATTCTTCATTTAATTCATAACAATCCAAGTCTTAACGCTTTTATTTACGCTTATTTAATTTTCAACACAACCTCTTGTGTGCATACTTCTGTTTTCAAAAACGTATGTGCAGTGCACACTCCGCATAACAAACGAATTCGGCAACACTTCGCTAACGTACAAAACGTGCACGATGTGATTGCCGACCATCCGCCGGAAAGTTTGCATAGTTGTCATTGTATGTGATTCGTTGAAGTGCTGCTCTTTGAAATCGTTATTAAAACAGTGCTAATTTTTTATTAACAATTGTTACTTTGTGTTGCTAATTAGTTAGTTTATTGTAATGTTATTAAACGTTATTTATATAATATATGTATATCAGTTAAAATAAATGTACGTTGTACATTCAGCATGCCCACATGGTGGTCGTTGTATGAAAAAGCGACGTGTAAAGTACTGTAATTCGTGGAAAATTTGTTTATGCAATGCTGCAAGCATTTAAAATAACATTTTAATGGCATTAAGTGATATAAGTATATGTAAATATTAAGCAAGCGAACATAATATTGCTAGTTTACCAAGAATGTGCTCAAAATGATGGGGTTTCGTTAGCTTATTTTTTATAATTTGTACACAGATATTTTTCAATTGATTAAATTAGAAAAGTGCAAATTTCAAAAATTCTACATTAAAACATTATTTTTTGTTTTTATTTACATATATTTCATAATATCTTTTTTTTTTTTTTGTTCTTCATTTTATTAAAGAAAATAGTATTAACTTAAATCAAATCTATGTCCAACTAGCTGACTAACTTTTCAATAATAGTGTAAAATATGCAATTTGATTGCCAAAAGTTCAATATTTGCCCTTACTTAATGAAAGTATGAATATATGAAATAGAATTTCAAAAGTTCTGTGCTCATTCCAAAATTATAATTTTAATATCGAAATACACTTAAATAATTTAAATAAAATAATAAAAACTTTTATTTTATTAAGTATAAAAAAAAAGTTGATGAATGCTATTTTCAATTAAATTGAATAAAAATAGCTTTATAATAAAAACCGATGAATTTTTAAATAGATAATATGTCAAAAACATAATATTGATTAACGAAAATGTGAGTGGAGCGCTTCTTGTTATGCAAGCTTGTTATTATTCAAACCATAAGTATTTCAGGAAACTAAATTATGTAAAGAATAAGTTTGTATTAAAATTCCTTTTTTATGTTTTCAATATAGTGTTTTTGTAAAAACAGATTTTGGGTTTTTTTTTTAAGTTCTATGGAAATTAAATTTTTACTTTTATATTCTTTTGCTAAAATCTAAAATGTACATTATTTTTTTTAAAGTATGTTTGCTTACCACTCCGCACATATATTTTACTTCATCCCATACGAAAAGATTTATATTATTTCCCATAATTCGTATATACATATGCATATTTTTATGGAACAGGTGTTGATATACTTATTCCAGGTTAATTATAAACATAGCAAATACATATTTGCAAACGCAATCATACGGTACATACTTAAGTGCAGCAGATAAATACACCTATACATACATACATATTATCATAATACGAGATTTCATTAAGCATCTTAATAAAAATTTGCCAACAGCAACAAACAGTGTACCCGTAGTGGAATTGAATTCTAAATTAACAATGAAAATACCTACACAAATAAACAATGAAACATTTAAGAATAACAAGAAATATTTTAATAAGAATTTATTAATAAATTTGCGCATTAAATGTAAACAGGAGTATGCAAACAGTCTGAAAAATAAAAATTTCAGTTAATAACACAAGATCACGTTTTAGAAGTATAATTTGGTAAATATGTAAGCAAATTAATATTGTAAATTAATTGAACAAAAGTAATATAAAGAAAATGGTCAGAAAAGTATTCACTTGTTGAAAAAAAAATACAAAACTTTTACAGTTAATGAAATAAAAGCAGAGATAATGAAGAAACTATGGAATAATACAACATATGCATTACTAAACGCATCAATAAAATTTAATATTTAACTTTTACAATAATATATTAGTGTTTTACAAAATTTCGAAGTTGGTAACGGTTAACGGTATATACAATTTTCACTTTAACTTACAGCAAGAGGTTAATAATGTGCGCGGGGTCTGTCTGGCAGCTGACGCTCTACTCATAATTGCTTAATTACCCACGCTTTTGCTTGAGAAATGCGAAGAAGCTGTGAAAAACAGAACATGGTAAAAGAGAATCAGACAGTTTGCAAAATGCTGCTAATTTCTAATAAACTGATCGAAAAATTCGCCGAATGCAACATAGAATCGGTTAACAGCGCTTTCTAAACATATCGAAAATATTTAGAAAATACTAAATCCGAACATTTCAGCTCATTCACTTGCGAGCAATGCACGAGTACACAACACTTGCTAGCGTAAATATTTGATTCGTGTGAAAAAGTCCGACGACAAACAAAAATAGATAGCATTTCAAAAATTTTAAATACCAAAACAATTAAAAAACGCAAACTCAAATTCAACATCAAAATCGGACTTCAAGAGCGAATCATTGCTAAAAGTGCTGAGTGTATGAAAAAAGTCGAATTTCGTTAATTAACCTTGTGACAAGTTTTTGCTGTTAAATTTTTATAATTTTCTACGCGTTCGTGCCGTTATAGCGCATATGCGAACGCCGCCGCAGTGGAGCTGCAAAGAGAGAAAACCCTAGAATTTCTACGAGTGCTAACCTTCGTCCTGCTATTCCTTATCATATCACTATACCTATACCGTTACGCATTCTAAAATCGTGTCTAGATTTAGGATTAAATAAATAAAATTGACAACCAATTTTCACCTGCCTTCCTAAAAGCGGTAAGTTTGTGTGGAATTTTCGTGAAAATGCAAAATCCTATTAATACTTATGCAATTCCCACATTCTTGATGCATAATTTGGTGCAACTAAATTTGGTACATTCACATGCAAATCTTGTTTGCCTGTGCACTCGTCAATGCTGCCGCCGACGCCAACAAAACTGTCGCCACACACCCGTATGTATGTTGTCAATCGAACGCGCACACGCTATAATTAAAGCAGCTAACACAGCTAGTACCACAACAACAACACGAACAGGTATAGCACTGCAACAAGAGTTTTTACAATATGGCTAAAGCGCCTGCTGTCGGCATTGATCTTGGCACGACATATTCGTGCGTCGGTGTGTTTCAACATGGCAAAGTGGACATTATCGCCAATGACCAGGGCAATCGGGTGACTCCATCTTATGTGGCCTTCACTGATACGGAGCGTCTAATTGGCGATGCGGCCAAAAATCAAGTTGCCATGAACCCGAACAATACTATCTTTGGTGAGTTTGAAGCAAGCAAAAAAAAAAATAAAAAAATAAACTACAACAACAATTTAACACTAATAATTCTATCGTAAGGCATTATCCACCCACTATCATGGCATCTAAGTCATAATAAATCATGCACGCCACATGAAATTTCGCACTTGCCCATTTAAAAGGTGATCACCATGCAGTCTCTTTTACAATTTTTGCAGTAAATTCTTGAACGTTCGTTGAAGCTTTGGGCGAGCTTCTTCATAGCTTTGTGTAATTTATTTTTCGGAATATTATTCATACCTTAATTTCGATGATCTCACATCAGTTTATTAAACCGTTGTTATATTTTCAAAAAATCGTAGAACAGTTAAGTCCTTTCCTTTATTTCAATTCCATAAAAGATTGTATGACAGTAAAGAGTATCCAAAAAAATTTGGAAATATTCATACTGAGAACTGTAAACTGTTTATACCTAATTGTCCAAAGGTATACAATTTTTGGCGGAACCTTACTCGGGTTGATTTTCTATATTTTTATTATTTTTTGCATTAATAATATTTGGAAATATCCCTTGAGATTAATTATCAGCCGGTGTCTTTAAAGTTGACACCAGTCACCGAGCACAGTTGCTTCTAGCTATTGTTTTTCGACCGCCCTGTATCAGTTTGTTTGTATTTCAGCGGCACCGCCTCGTGGTTACAATGTGGGTATATAGTTATGTACATATTTAGCCATGCCATATTATGCACTTGTCGCCTTCTATTTATCATTTTTCGGGTCTTGAATATATTTGACGTGTTGTCGCTTTATTTTTTGGCAAACTCATCAGCCAATTCGTCCCGTTCGTGGCGTGCCAAAGTTTACATTTACGGCGGCCAATGTCTTTCAGTTTGTTTGTTTTCTCACCAGCTCATTCAATTAAAATTTACTTTGTTGCCACGTCCATTTTTATTGTTCCTGTGTTGTGTTGCTAATTTTAGTTGCATTTTAAATTTCATTGATTTAGAAATTGTTGTGTTTGAAACAACGCCTCACTTGTTTATGACTGTGCCACATGTTACTTTGTGCCGTTTAGTTTACACATTTCGTCTGTACAGCCAGTAGTTGATCCTATAATGGGAATTTTGCACATTTACTCTGGCCTCGATATTTCAAAAAACTATTTTTCATAGAATATGTATGATTCGATTTCTGTTTACTCGCTACATCTTATTCTGTCGTCACGTTTGAGTCGTTGCAGTTTGCTTCAGACAGTCTATCCATCTCTCCGCACTGTTTCGCATGTCCGAATAGTCAATTTGTTTATTTTATAGTATATATTGCTATCATTTTACACTTCTCATTGTAGACTACAATGTATAGTGTAAAGTGGATGATTAAATTTTTCTTTATATTCACATATAAGTGTATGTCAAGGAAATTTAGAAAGGGGAATAAATAAGTCACTCAGAAGTTTAGAAAACACTTAAGCGTCTAACATCGCTAAAGAGATGATATCGATTTACACTGTACGCGGAACGGTTGTTGATTTAAAAAAAGAAAGTTCTGATCCCATGACAGAAGTGAATAAAGTAACTAGTTCTTGGAAAGCCCAAAGTTCAGAATGATTCAAAAGGGGTAATGGAACAAAATATATATATTTTGTTACTCTATTACGATTTAAAAAAAAATAGGTAAGAAAATCAAGTCTCTACAACTAATTTGTTTGGTTCTTAACACTGAAATAATTTGAAATCAGTAACTACTTCCGTCTATAATGATTTCTGCATAGTAAGGATGTCGGGTAATGAAAGATTTTTTCGTAGCCTAAATACAACGAACCTACCCTGAACATAATTTTGTTGGAAATGTTACATTTTGGCATGCTATTTCAAGTCGGAGACAGATAGATTGAAAGTTGAGAAATGCTGTGTGTTTTACTGGGCCCTCTCCTGCTATTGCAACACCTAATTCTATTTGGTTCAACCAAAGGTGCTTTCTAAAGCTTCTGTCTGAATGGATGTGTTGTGTTTTCTAAAAGGATTCTTTTAACCGTTATACTGACTTCTTCTTTTGATTGCGAGACAATCAAGCACCTCTGATGATTCGGGCCTTTGGTCACTGGAAGGACACAGACCCTTAGAACAGTAACTCAACAATACAGTTGGCACTTAGCCTGCAGTGACCAATATAAAATCCCAATAGCTACCTTAATTTGTTCCTCGGGAGAACGATTAGTTTCTTGAAACGGTTTTTTATTGAACTCTAGCAGAAACAAACCGAAGCGAAGCGAATGCAAAACGCTAGCATATGTTGGTAGTGGAGATTTCTTCAGTCACTTTCTTGTTTCCGTGCTTCTCTCGTAATGTGTTACAGCTCACAGTGTAGAACAACATTTCCGATCTTATTGGTCTGGTTGCTGAAGCTTCTTTCGAATATCGGCAAGCTTATTTCCATGAATGCCTCTATTCCCTGCAGGCTAATAGAATATTTTATTTCCTTAATTTCCTTCGAAATGTCTTTCTAAGAGTCTAATTATTTGACGAAAGTTTCGTGGTGATCGCACCTGAGTTAGCGAATGCATTTGCAATATAAAGGAGCTGTTCACAGTCGTTTTAAGGTGATTTAAGATATGTGGGATTGTAGTCTATCTGATTTTCGTTAGGCTCTGATATGATAACCTCACATTATTACAAGTTGTGTGAACTAAACTGTTGTTTTTATATTTCTTTGTTCGTTTTGACCGTATTTCTATTCGATATTATTTGAACTTCATAAATTCTTCCACATTCAATTCTTTTTAGCACACTATATTTTAATCCTTATGTTCTAATACTCTTCTGTATGTATTCCTTACATTTAAAAGTCTTGAATCCATGTCGATTCTAATATAAAACCATTTTTTGTGCTCTCATTTCAGTTCTATAATACAGAGAGTTCTTGCACTCCAAAATTTGAGTAAATATGTATATTCTGCCTGGTCATGTGACTAATAAATTAAAAATTTAAATAATTTTTGTTGTCAGCCGTAATGTTAATTTCTTTATAATACTTTCTTTGTACTAAAGTTAAATGTATGTATGTAATAAAATATTCAGCCTGCCATAAAATGTATCAGGTCTGTCGTTTCTATTTCTAACTGCGCCTCCGCTATCATGAAATCTTCATTTAACTAATTACTGATATTCATTTACTACAAATTTGCACTTAATCTCACACGCATACATATAATATCTCCAAGATACCATATTTTCTCTGATCTTATCTTCCAAAATGTAGATGCTAAACGTCTCATAGGCCGTAAGTTCGATGATATGACTGTACAGAGTGACATGAAACATTGGCCTTTCGAAGTCTTCAATGACAATGGCAAGCCAAAAATGCGCATCGAATATAAGGGTGAAAAGAAAAGTTTCTTCCCGGAAGAAATCTCCTCCATGGTATTGACAAAGATGAAGGAGACTGCCGAAGCTTATCTCGGCAAGCCTGTAACGGATGCCGTGGTCACTGTGCCAGCCTATTTTAATGACTCACAACGTCAAGCCACCAAAGATGCCGGCGCTATTGCAGGGTTGAATGTGCTGCGCATAATTAACGAGCCAACAGCTGCAGCCATCGCTTATGGTTTGGACAAGAAGGGCACCAGTGAACGTAATGTGCTCATTTTTGATTTGGGCGGCGGCACTTTTGATGTTTCTATACTTACGATTGAGGATGGTATCTTTGAGGTTAAGTCCACAGCGGGCGATACACATTTGGGCGGCGAAGATTTTGACAATCGCATGGTGAATCATTTTGTGCAAGAGTTCCAACGCAAGTATAAGAAGGACTTAGCGCAGAATAAACGCGCCTTAAGACGACTGCGTACAGCTTGTGAACGCGCCAAGCGCACGCTCTCCGCCTCTTCGCAGGCCAGTATTGAGATCGACTCTTTATATGAGGGTATAGACTTCTACACTTCAATTACACGCGCACGTTTCGAAGAATTGAATGGTGACCTCTTCAGGGGTACTATGGAGCCGGTGGCGAAGGCATTGCGTGACGCTAAAATGGATAAAGGGCAGATACATGATATTGTTTTGGTTGGCGGTTCGACGCGTATACCTAAAGTGCAAAAATTACTGCAGGACTTCTTCAATGGCAAAGAGCTAAATAAGTCTATTAATCCGGATGAAGCTGTTGCTTATGGTGCTGCGGTACAGGCCGCCATACTCTGTGGTGACAAGTCCGAAGCTGTGCAAGATCTTTTACTGCTCGATGTAACACCTTTATCGCTGGGTATCGAGACTGCAGGCGGCGTTATGACGGTGCTAATCAAACGTAATACCACCATACCAACGAAGCAAACCCAAGTCTTCACCACCTACTCAGACAACCAGCCAGGCGTTTTGATACAGGTATTCGAGGGTGAGCGTGCCATGACCAAAGACAACAATATACTCGGTAAATTCGAGCTGAGCGGCATACCGCCGGCACCACGCGGTGTACCACAGATCGAAGTGACTTTCGACATTGATGCGAATGGTATTTTAAATGTGACGGCAGTGGAAAAATCTACAGGTAAAGAAAACAGAATCACTATAACCAACGACAAGGGTCGTCTGAGCAAGGACGATATCGAGCGTATGGTAAACGAAGCCGAACAGTATCGCAACGAGGATGAGAAGCAGCGTGAACGCATTAATGCCAAGAATGCGCTTGAGTCCTACTGCTTCCAGATGAAGTCCACAATGGATGATGAAAATATACGCGCTAAAATTTCGGACAGCGATCGTCAGTTGATATTGCAGAAATGTGATGAGACAATCAGCTGGTTGGATAGTAATCAACAGGCGGAAAAGGATGAGTTCGAATATAGACAGAAAGAGTTGGAGAAAATTTGTAGTCCGATTATAACACGATTGTATCAAGGTGGCGTGCCACCGCCACCACCAAATGCTGGTGGTCCGGGTGCTGGTGGCTCCTCCGGCGCAGCTGGTGGTCCAACTATAGAAGAGGTGGACTGAGCGTGTTTGAAAAATTAAAGAGCTTATGTCATATATATATTTTTGGCGTTGCTTTATTTTTCTAAATAACATTTTCTTATACTTCTTGTTGTCTGATGCTTCAATTCGTATTTTATTATGATCTATTTTACATATCTATACAATAATTTTTAACAACAAAAACTACATAACTTGTTCGAAAATGTTGTCGAAAGTATAATAAATTTCAAATTTCGATTTTTCGTGGTTTATTACGTGATTGTTTATTATTTTACACCTTATTGCATAGTTTCAGGAGTGGCTTGAACATATCTCTCTACTATTGTGTTGTTTAATGCATATTTTTGATCAATTGGCATTCAAAGTTTGAATTGAAAAGCTACAAATTCGTAAAATCAAATTTTAGGTTTATAATTTTGGGGACTAAGTTAAAAAAAAATATACAATTTTATCAACTATATAACTTCAAGAAAAACTTAAGCACATTGTTCGTGTCAGCATAGAGTCGAAATTACATGCTTTTTGGATGTTGCTTAATATTCGAAATTCGTACTTGTTTGGTATATATTTTGAAATCGTTTACATGGTGACACTATGTAATAGCTTATAGCAAGTGCCTTTGGCATTCGGCCCACTTTTTCCAATAATTTTTATAAATACTCGGCTATAACTGCGTAAGAAGAAGATTTAAAAATACTGTGGATCACTCTTTTGTAAGAAAACTTTTCTGCAGACCTTATCTATACATATGTACATAGATATATTTAAACATTGTGCCTAGGTGGAATGTAGATCAAGTGTTTAGTAGAAACTGTTATCAAGATTTTTGACATAAAAGAAGAGAATAATATAAGGAAGTGTCAAAGCTAAGATTTGTTTATAAAATTTACTTCGAATATAACCTAGAGGGTTATGAATTAGCTTGGTTCGAAAATTCGTTGCAATATGCGAAATATCGAAGAAGAATCGTTAACATCTATTGCTCCGAAGCTATAATACCCTGAGCAAATGCAAAAGTTTTCACACAAAAACTTGATTTTGGTCGGTCAGTTTGTATGGCATCTATATGGTACAATGGTCCAGTACCGGCGATTCCGACCTCTTCCGAGCTTCTTGGGGGAGAAAAGAACGTGTGAAAATTTTCGAAAACGGCACTCAATGCATTCATAATAATATTCCACCAAATAAACCACGTCCAGCACACAGTGTAGAAAATATAGCACCCGTGTCCACAAAGAACGTGGAGAGTCGATTCGACTTGGCGCATTTTATATCGAGATCTTGAATTGAAAGCATGCAAATCTATCTCATGCAAGAACTAAAGCCACTCGTCCTTCCTAAAGGACATCACTTCATTCTATGGGCATTGGAAAATTCCACGAAGATCCGATGTCTTCGAGCCATACTTTTTTTGGAGCGGCGCGGCCCATTTCTGGCTCAAAGGGGATGTAAACAAGCCAAATTGCCGCATTTGCGACGAAGAGCTATCATTTCCTTTAGAATCCAACGGTTTATATTGTTTTGTGGGCCGGCGAAATCGTCGGTCCATATCTCTTCAAAACTGATTCCGATGAGAATGTAACCGTCAAAGGCGATCGTAATAGAGTGATGATAACTGACGATTTGATGCCTGAAATTGAAACTCGTGATCTTGTTTCGCCGTTTTTCGCCTGTCGATTAACCACTAAGATTGTGTGATATGACACCGTTGGGATTTTTTCTGTGGGGATATAGCACAGTCTAAAGTCTATGCGGACAATCCCGCTTCAATTCAGGCCTTAGAGCAAAATACCACGTATGTCATTCGCCAGTAACCAGTCGAAATGCTTCAACGAGTCGTCGAAAATTGAACTCAACGGTTGGACCATCTGAGACGTAACCGCGGCCAACATTTGGAAGAGATAATGTTCAAAAATTAAATCCCTAAGAAAGTTCGTTTGAATGTTAGTAAACATTCCTCATTGAATTTGAAGTTTCTCTCGCTTATTTCTTTAAAAAAGCAGGAATCTCTAAATGGAACACTATAAGTGCATACATATTTTTTTGAATCTTCGACGTTTACTGCTCGATGTGTCAAACTTAATATACTCTGTACAGGGTATAAAAATATGGCTTCAGCATGTTAAGAGCTAAGTTATATAATATATAAGTTTTTCTAGTTCGATAGTTGTTTTAACTATTTTATTTACTTAGTTAATGTTAATATAATCTTTCCGAAAACCAATTTCATTATATTTGTAGTAGTAGATTTTTCTTAGCAATAAGTTTTAAGTTTTATTTATAGTTCTCTTTGGTTGGGGGTCTGCAAAATTTCTACAAATTTCTTCACATACTATTTTTATTTGGTTTGTATTAAAGTCCTATTATATAATATATAAGTTTATATGCAAGTTTGTAACTACATAATTAACCAGTTCATTTAGTTAGCTAAAATTAAACTATTATTTTTAAGTAGTTAGCTTCTATTTCTTTGCAGCAAACTTTTTCGTTAATTTACTTTAACTATTACAGTTATGTTTTTCTTTTAAATTTTTAAGTATTTTGTATTGTTTTTATTGTAAGTATGCATATGTTCATTTATGTATTCGTTTCAATAATTTATTTGTAGTTCACAAGGGTTAACACAACGCAGGTTTAGGCATGGCTATCGAGTATAGCTCTTTAACTACCAAATACTAACTATATGTATAGAGTAGTACAGTACATCTAAATTTCGTAGTTAGTTATGTGTGTACTTGGTGTATAACTTTGTAATAGATTTGTATATAATACGAACACTAGGTATACATGGAGGATGGGTATAGTTCAAGTAGGTCTCAATATTGGGTTCTTTATAGCAGTAGCATAATTGCTTAACAACTAAGAAAATCATACAGTCTACAAAATATATACGGATATGTTCTAAATATATGTTCAAACCGACTTGGATTCCCCTGCCTCGCGGTACTACGCAGGCGTAATTTATGTATAGTTATTTCATTAAACACGTATATTTTTTAGCCAGTTCTTGTTCGTTTCGCTACTCAAAAAGGTCGTTTGGGAAATCTAAGACAGCAACATATACTATATAATAATGTCAACTGTGGCTATTGTTAATGTGTTGCGTTAGTTTACGCCTCCTAATACTGTCTTTTACAGTGATAATTTCGTCTATATTAAAAGTATTGTGTATGAAATTGTAGCGTATTGATGGTTTGGTCGAATAGTGCTTGAATATGTGGTTGTTTTAAAATTAGACGATGAATAAAAGTTGTAAGAAAATGTTATAAAAGACATGACACACATGACACTTTAGGAAAAATATTAGTCTTTCCACGATTCATCACTTTCTGTTCGCTAAAACCTTAGAAATTTCCGAATTAAAAGTTAAGGCGGTTTTCAAGTCTAGAAATTTACAAAATATATATTCTTTTAATGCAAAAACACATAAAAAACCAGTGAGGAAGGACTAAGTTCGGGTGCAACCGAATATTTTATACTATTGCAACTTGCGCGAACCAAAGCCAGGGAAAAACTTTACCATGACAGAGCTCCAGAATTCGCTGGAAAATGCCCTTCCTTGTCATCGAAAGTGCTCTTGATAATGTGTCCATATGTAAGCGTCATCAAGGCACTGGAGATATAAATGTGGCGACTCCTATACGCAGACGGATAGAGGCTGTACGGCGTATTAGGATAGCTGAAACCATTGTAGTAGAGCGTAAGATTCGGCTTGCTACTACGAGGGGCTGCCCACAGGGTAGAGTTCTATTCCACCTACTATGGAGCCTAGTAGCAGATGGCTTCCTTGAGTTGCTCATAAACAATGGGATTCGATGCAAGGTATACGCCAATGACATTAAGGCCGTTAAGGTCTCTGTGGCTTCCAAGATGATGGTGCCAGAACCAGGCATATCGGTGAGCTCCACGCCATAAAGGAGTTGCTTCATACGGAGGATAGAGTGCACGCACGGCACTGGCAGTAGGCAGCAGGAATGCACCACGATAAGCTACTACTAGGAGGTTACAACCAGGTAAAGTTTAGAGATATGAGCAACTGCATCCTGTTGACGCGCTCTGTAAAGAGCACTACAGACAGCGGAAACACTAGTTCAACATGGGCATAGTCTCTGGCGCAAACTTCCGGTTTTGCGACATGGAACATGAACAGCTGATTCTAGATATCCTAGGATTCATCTACATGCACAGGCATCACATCCCCTCAGCCGCGCCCAACAAGCTTCTGGAATTATTCGGAGTATGGACCTTTATGACCATAGGTGGCAGCGCAAAACCTCATTTATTTTTTATCTATGTATCTTGGCTGATATCGGTAGAGCAGATCCTGGGATATATGATTTTACCTAAAAGAGGGCGGTGACATCCATCTCATCATCCAATTTTTGCACCGGTACTTCCATATCATGTTCGATTAAAATTTAACGTCGTATTTAATTATTGATTTATCGCGATTTTAGTAGTTTTTGAGAGTAATATGGGAAGAACATCAATATTTTCACTAAGTGTTAAAGTTCCTATAAGAATTTTCTTCAGCGAGTTTGCTATTGCAGCTTTAGTGGTCTAGAAGATTTGTACATTAAACTTATTACAAGGTAAGGCTACAGCCACTTTTGCCAAATTTTCAGCCCACAGGAGCTCCTTGCTTCGGTTATATTATGTGATAATTAACAATTCTATATCCTCATGGTCCGATTACGCCCATCTCCCAACACCTTACATTATAGCCAAGGAACATATGTACCTAAGTTTCATCAAGACATTTTAATTATTACTCAAGTAGCATCTTGCACGGACAGACAGAAAGTCACCCGGATTTCAACTCTTCTCGTCAATCTGATCATTCATACTATATATGTATATATTTCTATCCATATATGTATCTATCTCGATTAGTTTTTGGTGATACGTACAACAGTTGGATGAATAAAACTGTTATACTCTGTATATGTAGTACGGCCGTCTGGGTTTTTATGTGTTTCTCGACACAGTAGAACTTCGCCTTTTTCTGTGTGGCTGCGTCGTGTTATATTATGTATGACATGTTATGCTATGAAGTATTACTGCGTCATGTTGCTATGCTATGTTATGTTATGATATTCTATGTTATCTTTGTTATTCTATGTCATGTCATTTAACGTTATGTCATGCTATATTTCGCTGTTATAGCACCTAATATGCTTGGGTGAGGACGGTTGAAAGCGTGTTTAAACCAAAGGACGGAACAAATGGATAGATAGATGATTATATTATTTACTTTAAGTGAATTTATATTAAGTAGTGCTTCAGTGGGACGTAATTTGAAATGGGCAACATGTACAAAAATGATATGCTACAAAGAATATTCTTAATACTATAGAGTAGTTGCTAAGGTCTAGTATTAAGTAAAATAATTTGCCAAAAGGCGAATAGGGGTTTGTTTGGGTGGTGAAGTTTACTAAAATGTTTATAGTAGAGATATGCGGTAATTTTCGATTTCTGTAGAGGGGAGTTGTTATCAGTATGGTTTTCGGAATAAAGCCAACAGTTCTACGAAACTATATCTATGTAACTATAACACTGTACAACAAAATCAGGCCTTATGCAATGCTAACGGAGGTCTAATATTGAATTATGATATATAGATATCAAAAAGCGATGTGAATTGAAAGAGTTTGAAAAGTTTAGAATTGAAATTTCAAGTTAAGCATTCAAATTCATGAAGTCTATACATGTTTTGATCACACATCAAAAATCACATCCAACGTAAAGATAAGTATGCAGTTCTTTTGCCATGTGGTGTCGATACGCAGAATTTAGCTGGAGTCGACTCGGCTGAATGCTGTCTAAAAGCAATAACCTTTTTTTGGTGACGTTGAAAATGTTTCAAGATTTTCAGTATCAGCACATGTTGGGAAATTCTGAAATCCAAAATACGCAATTCACGTCACTACCTTTCAGGCCATTTGCGAAAAAATGCAAATTGATAAACGCTTTGAAAGTATTTAATAAATTCGGCAATGCTCGTCATAGTACAGGATTTCAGGACTAGGCTGATGAAGTCATCGGCCCTAATTTCTTCAAAAATACTACCGGTGTGAACGTAACCGTCAATGGCGGTCGTTATAGTCCTATGATAACCGACTATTTAATACCTGAAATTGTAGCTTGTGATCTCAGCGACATTCCCACACATCACATCAATCAACGGATTTATTGAGAGAACACTTCTGTGAGCAGATAATTTCACGTTTTGGGCCAGGCGATTATCCACCTATATAAAGAGATAATCCTAAAAAAATAAATGTCAAATAATGTCCTTTCGAATGATAGTGAACATTTCCCATTTGATTTGTAGAGACTGTAGGGAACCTCGAAATGGATCACCACTTATTATTGTTGCATTTGCTGTCGCCAAACCTCAAACAGCTCACTTCTAAGTTCCAAATAATTGAAGATTAAAGGATTTCGTACGACTTGTTCAAAAACTTAATCATTGGATTTTTCTCACCAACCACCCTCATTATTCACCAATGGTATTCACTATGTGACTAGTTGCTATTTTCAAAATTGAATACTAGCTTGGAAGAAACATTTTATGATGATATCTCAGCCATTAAGGTGGGAGCCTGCTTTAGAGGCTTAAAAAATCGAGTTTCTGAGGATTTTTTGGGAGGGAAAGAAATAAGCGATTTAAGCGAAATTTCTAGGGTTAATAGTCATATATCTAGACATTATACACAAATTTTTTGGATACGAAATCTTTAATATTCTGCCTTTGGGAAGCAATTGCCCCAAATAGAAGATAATTTAATGCCAAATATAATAAACTTTATCCCAATTCCATACGACGTATAGTTTTTTTTCTATCCTGCCCGTCAATTAAGAAAAATCGTAAAATTTAAAAACCGAGAAATCCTGCGTCAAAGTTTTCGCTTTCTGCCCAAGCCCTCATATACATATCTGCTTGACGCTCGGCCACTATTTCCCTTCTAGCTTCGAAAATATTTCGTATATCCATCTATAACTTTGGGGACATATTCTTTGATAATTTTTAAAGAGATTTAAGCAAAAAAAAATCGATTTTTCGAAGCTTCTAAAGCAGGCTCCCCCCTTAAAGTAAACGTAACCGCGCTGCTGGAGAACACATAATGTATTGAAGTTAAAGGAATTTATTTTGAATAAGCAATAACTTTTCAAGAACACATCCGATAAAACTAGTTTATTTTCAGGACACATCTCTGACATTTGTTAAAATTTTGGAACTATGATTTATGTAATGAAATTCTCAGTCATCAATTCCATTCACCATTTTAGCTTTCCCCTGGATGTTGTACAGTGCACTTAATAAGTTTTTTCACTCACTAAAAGAGTATTTTAAAATTGCAATTAAAAATAAGTCAACCTATTTGCAACTTTTCGATAGGTTTTCTGTTATTTTTTTTATAATTTTGTACATGTATAAGTGTATTTGAACGTGTTTTATGCATAAATGTAAATAAGAAAAGTGTTTTTATTTAGTAAATTTGTATACATAAAATTTTTTTCCTTGTAAATAATACTGTTTTGCTAATACTAAACATCAATTTATACACAGGTGATGTTTTTGTTGCGTGTTTACAATTAAAAAAGTAATATATCGTCACCGGAAATGCAAAATAACGTAACATCACTTTTCATAAGTTTACAGGCGAAGAAAAAACGACTCATATTCAAAAAAAAAAAAAATTGAGTTTCGATTATTAAATGGTTATATATTGGTTATATATGAGGTGAGAACTGGTTATATATCGGTTATGATTGAGAACGTAAGTTTGTACTTTTACGATATTACATATATGTTGTTGTTGTTGTAGCGAAAAATTCTGCCGAGTTGACAGTCCTTGACTGAATAAAAATCCGGGTCCGTTCCGATTACGTCGACCCGACTGTCATGGGAACGGATAATACATATATATATACATATAATATGATGTTGTAAAACGTAAGCAATAAAAAACTCAATTTCGATTTTTTTAATGATACGTTATTTTGCATTTTAAGTGACGTTATGTAATATTTTGGGTAATTCCAATAGTAATTTCTATAAACTAATACACAATACTCAACACACTTTAGTTTTTTTTTTATTATTTTTGCTGCACAGCAATTCCTAGCGTTTAATGAATTAAGGCTTGTAAAAAAATCAACTCACTTGCTATATGTCAACTTAACAACAACAAACACATACTTTTTTTTATGTCAAAATACATTTTAACGCTTGTACAGTTAGTTATATTCGTTTTTAACATTTTTCTACTTATAACAAATATTGTTAGTTGCATTTCTTTCAAATGCATTATAAATCATAGTAAATATATGTGACACTTTTTCTATTCTTTTCTTTTTCCGATTTCTTCATTTGTATACATACACATACATACAACTATAGTTATAAGGACCACAAAGTTTGTGTGTGTATATAAAAAATCCTTATCAAATATGCCTACCAAATATTTTTTATTTTGCTACAAACATACATACATACATACACATGTGTTGGAAACTACATGTACACATATTTATGTTAATTATTTTATGTAAATTTGCATAATAATTTACTTGTACATCAAAAATCTATTTAACACATTTTTATCTAATTAATTTTACGTTTGTTTATTGTAATTTTACTCGCGCAACATTTTTTTTTTTTGTATTTATTTAATAATTTATTTAATAATTTTAATTTAATTTCGTATTTCGTATTTCATATTTAACGTATTATGCTTCATAATTAAAATATACCTATATGACTGTTTCTAGACGTAAATTTGTCATCGCTAATTTATGCAATTTTTCACTTATGTTATTGATCTTAGCTATTTTGGGTACTTGGGCACTAAAAAATTAAGTTTTTGAATTTACTTAAGTCTTTTTAAATTTTTGCTAATCTCTTTTTATTTATCTACATTCTATTTATATACTATATAAGCTTAAATTTTTTTATAAGTATACATATAATTAAATTCAATAACACTGCATTTCCTGCTTTCGATCTTTCTTTGTAAGATTTTTCCTAAATTTTGGTATCACTATAAAAATCAAAACTTTTAGTGGTAGTCAGTTTTATTTGAATTTACGGAAATTGGCGCAGAGTAACTTTTTTTAATTTAAGCAAATAATTTATATAACAATAATTTATATACATATATTTCATAGTAAATGAGGAGGAATGACATTTCTTAAACCTTTGAAGGGATCAATCTTTAGATTTTCGAAATTCAGATTTTGAAATTAAAGTACACCGGGGAACATTTAATATTTCAGCTCTATCATCGGCATACATTCTCTCTACCCATCGCGCTGATTGCACGGTTGTAGAGGTTATATCCACTTCTGAATCGTGAAAAATCGCTGCTTTTCTTTGGGTGATCCAAGTAGAGGTATTCTTTTCAATAGGCTTCTTTTGCCAGATCCGAGTGAGTCATGTTAAGCTATCATTTTATTATTGTCAGGTTTTGTTTTTCATTTCATTATAGAAAGACTTATGAATGACCAACCTTTACAAATCATTGAACTTTATTACGAATTTCGCTCAATTTTTGCAACACCATGATCCATCTTTAGACCCAGCATTCATTATTGGATAATATTCGACCGAAGCGTTTAAAATACAGCTTTTGCAAGCACTGAAACCGATTAATCTTCCCAAGCGACATCGCTTTGCGCTATTTGTACTTGAAAAGATACAAGAAGATACGACGATTTCGAGCCTATGAGAGCTCTCCCGCCACGATGTCAAAATCGTGATTGGCGACTTTAACGCCAGGGTAGCCAAAGACGGAGACTTGAAGGAGAATTTGAAATTCGTGAGTATGAAGAGTTTAAGATGGCCGGCAGGGATAATACTTGAAAATTTAACGAAAAGATGCGATGACTAACATAAGGTTTTAATACCGGAACATACCCCAGAGGTAATCTAGTTTCTAAGGCCCAGAGCATAAAATTATGGAGGGAACACTTCTCCAGCCTGCTGAATGGCAGTAAAAGCATAACACTAGGAGATTGTGAACCCGATTCCCCAATCGTTGCCTATGGGGCAGACGTTCCATTTCCCGAGCATGAAGGGTAACAAAACGGGGAGGTCCGATGTATTGCCGGTCGAGCTGTTGTGCTCTGCCCAATCCATAAAAAGGAAGACCCCACAATCTGCGTCTACCATGGGATAAGTCTCTTCAACATCGCGTATAAGGTTTATCGAACGCGTTGTGTGCAAGATTAAATCCCACCGTCAACAGACTGATTGGACCTTATCAGTGAGGCTCTAGGCCTGGAAAATCGACAACTGAACAGATATTCACCATGCGTCAAATTTTGGAAAATACTGAGCTGCAGATCTAAATGAAGAAGATACAATATTTTATAAGAGTGTACAACTTCTGGCGTAAGCCGATGACATCGATATCATTGAGCATAACAACTGCGCCGTTAGTTCTCCGAATCGAAATATCTCCTGCCATCAAACAAACAGTCGTCACATTCACGACTTGGCTCCCGCGTTACTGTTAACAACAATAACTTCAAACTCGTAGATAATTTCATTTATCTTGAAGATAACATTAACACCAACAACAACTTCAGCCTCGAAATTCAACGCAGATGAGCTCTTGACAACAGGAGCTACCTCGGACTGTGTAGGCCATTGAGAAGTAAAATCCAAAGACCAAATTCTACAAGTCACTCATCATCCCCGCCTTGCTAAATGCTGCAGGGCCACGCGAATACCGCTGTCGATGGAACGATAAGTTCTACGAGATATACGCCGACATTGACATATAGTAGTTCAGCGAATTAAGAAACAGAGACTACGCTGGCCAGGTCATGTCGTCCGAATGGACAAAAACACTCCAGCTCTCAAAGTTTTCCACGCATTACCCGCCGTGGAAAGCAGAGAAAGAAAACGACCTCCACTCCATTGGAAATACCGTTTGAAGAAGGACCTAGCTACACTTGTTGTCTCTAACTGGTGTTATTGTAAACTCGGCTGCACCAATAAAGAAGAAGAAGAATATGAGACAAGCTGCAATTAGTTCCGCAAATTCTTAACCCATTTCATCAATATCTTGAACAATTATAAATAATATAATAACTAATCAAGGAAATATATAACCAATACTAAAAGTAAGAAAAGTAGTTTACATTAGCCTTAAGTATCAAGGAAGAATCGCTTCAAATCAGAAAATTTATGTTATAAACATGTTCTGCGCCAGTTCCACATTTTTTTTTTTTTGTCTATTGCTTAGTGTAAATGTATTAGAAATATTTTCATCGTATCTACACTTTCATACGAAAACTGAGAGTTCGAGTGAAACCACATTTGTGGGTGCTGGAGGCAGATCAAGGACAACCATAGTTAAAGCGTTGTAATACTACCAAGAACTAAAAAAAAAATTTACAATAAAAACTTTTAGGCATTTACGGATTTTTAGTACGGTCTATTACAGTGATAACAAGAACTTTTAAGTACAGTTATTTTTTTAAATAAAAACCGTTAGATATTTACATTTACGGATGTGTTAGTAATAAATTCAATATTGGGAATGATTATGAAAACGCTATAATGCCTATTGTTACATTATACAAACATTAAACCGTTACAGTTAAGTGGCATTTCATTACAGTTAACGCTAAACTAGCCTAACCTACAACAACGGCTGCATAAAAAATTAGCTTATTAATTATGTCTAAGTATTTAAGCAAAACGCTAGCAATTAGCTATTTTCATTTTGCATTTCCTTTAATTTCGAAATTATAACTCATCACAAATATAAAGTTTGCGCCACTGATCTTTCAAGTTTTGCGCACGCGCCTGTAAACACACGTGTAGTATGTGTCGTACAAAACCGTTATATATGCTATACTGTTATTTCATACTTAAATACGTATATTTTTTACGATTTGGAGCCTCTAAATTTTCATTGCTGGCAAATTCGTTAATTTCTACTGCCTGTCTAAGATCCTTTTTTTTTTTATTTTGCTAAACTATTATTTGTGTGTGTAACGCCTTTATTGTAACGCTTAAGTGTACCTCTTTTAGAGTGCTTCAGTCGATGAACTACAGGGTCCAATGTAGGCAGCAGCTCCAACCACATCCGATGGTGTGCCCGGCGTCACCAAGCTGCCACCACTGCTGGCAGCCGTGCTCGTTGCCATTGTTGTTGCGCCCATGCTTGTCGTTAAGGCGATGCTGGTGCCGATTGCTGCTTGCTTTATCGCGGTAAGCGTAGAAGCGGCCACGCTGTCAGCAGCCATTTTGTGTATGGTTGTTGCTAGATCGTCACTTTTCGGTGGATACTATGTGAAAAATTAAATTTTATTAAAAATAAGTAAGCTTGCGGATAAATTTGCTTCTTGAAGATCTTAACCTAGGTGTTTTTCGAGTTACTAATAAGGCGGGTACGATAGCTTTTCACCAACTAAAGATGGAGTAAGCATTCAGTGAAATTAAGGCACTTGCCAGCGAATTTAATAGAGTCCTAACCAGTCCAGTACCCATTGGATTTGCTAGGAATAAGTAGTCAATATAACGAATTGCTTAGATCCGAACCTAACAAGAATGCTGACTAACTCAAATCTGCCTGATCGTACAACTGAACTTGAAAAACGGAGTCACTGAAACTAAATCACTTAAAATCGAACCTAACTGTGCTTGGATTAAGGATCCTTTGAAACTAAATCACTTTCATTCGAATTTAACTGAGCCTTGGCTATCTCAGATCTGCCAGATATTTACAACTGAGCTTGGATTAAGGATCCATTGCCACTGATGTACTGTCATCCGAACTTTACAGCCATGACTGTCTCAGATCTGCCGGATATTTACAACTGAGCTTGGTTCAAGGATCCATTGAAAATGAGGCGCTGTCATCCAAACTATACAGAGTATTTAGCACAGAATGTGTTATATTCATGAAGCTGAGTTTGGAATATGGATCCATTGAAACTAAGCCACTTGTATTTGAACCTAACAAAGTTCTCTTTATCTCAAACCTTCCGGAACAGGGAACTTGAAACAGGGATCAACTGAAACTGAACCACTTGCATAAGCTCCGTCTGAGTTTGCAGCTGAACTTGGAATAAGTCGCTGGACTACTTGCATTCAAACCTAACTGAGCGCTAACTAGCTCAGATTTGCTGGATCTTATAGCAGAGCTTGGTATTCATTGGAAATAGATGTGTCCGTAAACTACTTCTAACCAAACTGCACTTAACCCCACCAATTACCTCTTGCAACTCGTCCACCGATGGTAGTAGTTCATCTGTAGAATTTGGAGTTAATGGACTCGGTGTTGGCATACCGCTCAAGCGACTTAGCGCCGACGCAGCGCTCATGTGATGTTGTAGCGTATCGCCAATTACAATTTGCGGTTTATTTTGATTAAGATGTTGTTGTTGTTGCAGACGTGCCAAACGTAATTTCATCTCCTGACGTATCTCCTTCTGTTGGACCTCCTTCTCGAAACGCATCATACTATAACTACGCACAGACGAACTAGTACTATGAACCGACGCTAGACTTGGTCTTCGAGAACCTGTATTTCAGCGTGTTAGTGTGTGTTTTATGTGAGAGTGTATTTGTTGAAGAGAGGAATGTTTACGGTGAGATTATTAAAATGTGAATCATTACATTTATTAAATTGTTTAAATTCTTTCAAATAAGTTAGAATATAATTATATAGATCGTTAGCAACAGTTTTGTATCATTAGTTGGCAGAACTTGTAAGAATTTTTTGGCCAATAAAAAAACGATAAAAAGAAATAATTTTTTTTCGAATACTCTTTATCTGCGCGCTAATGATGCAAAACTAGTGCTGTGGTAAAAAAAATATTAGGCTTGTAAGCTTGCTTTATTTTCGGGACGCTGCAGCTATATTTAGAAAGAGGGTGGAGAGTTTTCATACAAATTAAGGCATAGTTTTAGGCGTACAAGCGTAGCGTGCATATGTTGCTCATTAGCCCATTTTACACTTAAAATTCGCTAAAAGAGGTATAGGTACGAAGTAAGCCGAATAGTTGGTACGAATACTTTACAAGGGTATAGGGATAGAAGAAATTTTTACATTTCGTTCATATGGATAGAAAGCTTAATTTTATAATTTTGTTTTATGGGAAGTTATACAAGTTACATAGAGCAAAGCGCAAATAATAGAAATTTATATGAAAATTCAATTATTTATATATATTTTTTAAATA
>NW_017537656.1:875014-906093 GCF_001853355.1 Bactrocera latifrons | reverse complement strand
TAAATTAAATTTTATTATTAATTTAATTTAAACTTTATTTTCAACTTTACTTTATTGCATTTTTTTAATACCCAAAAATATTCTTTCATATAAATTTCTATTACTTGTAAGCGCTTTCGAGCATTAGCAACAGAGCACAGCGAAATTTTTTTACTTAGTTTCAGTTTGCAGAGTACACATAAATTTACAAAATCAAGTAAGTAGTAATTAAATTATTTTTTCATATAAACAAATGCGTAGTATCGATAAAAGCAAGAAAAAATACACGCTTGATAATTTATAGACAATATAAGCAAAAATAGCAAATAAATTGTGCCAGAGCGAAAAAAATCATTCACCGCCTGAAAGTATACAACAAATATAAAATAAATTAAAAACCGCCTAAAAGTGGACCATAATTATAAGATAAGTTAATAGGCGCCTATTAGTAGGTAAAGCATTTCGTCTGTATAGTTTAAAGCAATTTTTAACGTAGTCTACTTTAGGCATTTTTTACTACAAAAAATTGATTTTTGAAATTTGTTGGAACGAATTCTCCTTTTAATAGCCTTTGAATATCAAAAATATTAAATTATTTTACCACTAAAAGGCGATACAATTCTTTTAAAATGAAAGATAGTCTCACTTTTTTATTTATGATCATTAACATTTGAGAGTCTGTATAGTGAAAAGCTTTTTTTATGAAAATTATTTTATGAAAACGTAGTCTACTTTTAGGAATTTTACTACAAAATATAGAGTTTTGAATCGAAGAGAATTCTCCTGTTAATAGCCTGTGAGTATCAACAATATGAAATTATTTTACCATTTAATGGCAATACATTTTTTTTTGTGAAAGATAGTCTACTTTTAGCCAGTTTTTACTACAAAATAAAGGGTTTTAAAATTTGTGGAAAGTATTCTCCTTTTACTTATTAGCCTGTAAGTATCAATAATATGGAATTATTTGACCACGAATTGACAATAAGAAATATTTTTGTGAAACGTTGTCTACTTTTAGGCGATTTTTATTCAAAAGAATTAATTTTCAATACATTTTCGAAATCATATGACCTGGCACACTTAAAAATATAAAAATACAAAATTATCTTTTCTACTTAGCGGCAAATTGAAAGTTTTTGTGCTAATTTCTGAAAAAAAGTGTTTTTAATTTCAAAAAAATATATATAATTCTTATAAATGCCAATTTGGGATAGAGAGCTTTACCAATTATAACATGTGCTTTAATTTTACACAACTTGCATATAAACTAGCGTTTATTTTTTGTTATAATTTCTCTCAATTTCATCAGTTTGCGCAGAAATAATTAATTAACTGCCATCAAAACGAAAATATGCAAATTTAAAAAAGGTGTAAATATTTAAGAAAATAGTATGCTTTCATTCATTCATTGTTGCAGTGAAGAGATATAAATAAAATAATTAAAAAAAGTAATTTGTTTCAAATACTTTGCTTGCTAGGAACATAGTCACCGCCATATTGCTTTTCTGTTTTAACACTTGCGCGATTTATTTTTGCAACGTTGGTTGTACTTTGCTTAACATTTGAGTTTTCTATATAGAAAAAATATGCATAACGTCTGGTCACTTTATTATTGTTATTAACATTATTTAAATTTTTTTTTACATCAGAAATGGAATATGACAAAGTATAAAACCTGAAGCGATGAACTTACGAGTAACGAGTACTTTGAAGTAACGAAAGGCGTTTTTACACACAATTTGGCAGTCAAAATTAAGTACATACATACACATACATACATACATACACTAAAAGACATATGCACTAAAGAACTAGAAACGACAAAGAAATTAAGAAAAAATATGAACAATTTTCATAAAAAAATGTTTTTAATAATTATGAATTTTCAATACATCCCTGAATATTTTGTTAGTTTAGAGAAGTGAAATTTTTATTTTTTGTTATGGTATATTTGTGTTTTTAAATTTTGTAAATTTTAACTATTCTGTTTTGAAATGATGGTCGAAATAAACAAAAAAATTACAACACAACACATGTAACACCAATAAATTATCATATACCAGTAAATAACAATAAATGCATACTAACAATTAATATTATAAGATAATTAATTATTAAAATTTTTAAATATTTTTAACTGTTCGGCACGCAGTCTGCTGTATGGTGTTTTCAAATCGCATTTGCTGTGTGATACAGTTTGCATGAAAAATTTGTTGCTGTTGTTGTTGTTGTCGAAAAGTGAATGTTAGTTCTCTCCTAAAATGTGTTTGTGTAATTTTTAGCGAATTTAATTTTTTGTACAAATTTCTACTTCTACAACATTTTCGTGAAAGTAATTTAACTAATTGAGAGGTTTTCCAATTTTACAAGGGATCGCAGCTGCTGGGCAACTTGTTGCAAATTTTATACAATTTTATTTACAATATTTTTACAGAAACAATGCAATTTTTTTTTTAATTTGATATTTGAATTTTGAAATGTGTGCTATTTTTGTGCACATTAGTGTAGATTTTAAGACAAATTGTTATTTTTTGAATGTCAGGAAAAATAGGGGTTGTTTTTAAGGGGATTTGTGTTTAAACTAGGTAATGCTAAACTTAAAAATTATGCTCAGTTTGTAATATGGTTGCTGAGAGATAATCCGGGTGTCAAAATAAGCAGTAAAGACAGTTACTATTAAAACGTGTTCTGTCTAAAAAAAAACATACAGAGAACGAGAGTGATAGAATCACCCAACTACAACTATGGTTCAACAATAGCTCAAACCTTCAGACATGAGGAGCAATCAAAATAGATTACATTAGTTGTATTTGGTGATCTAACGGCGAATGCGTAGCAATAATATCGCCGACATGCTAATAACCCATACAAAAAAGCTATTAACACCTAAATAATAGTTATGAACTTTCAAGGTTTTTGCAGTTTGGCTACTGAGAATTCGGAAGGACGCCATATTTGAATTCGCTCCATATTAAATCAGGATTTTTTTATACTCTGAACAGGAAAACGGTATATACCATATAAAGTGTATATATAAATGATCAGCTTTACGATGTCCGTATGTCTGTTTTACTATATACTATATACTAGAGCAGGTCTATTTCTATACTTTTGCAAGAAGTTGTTACAGAGTATAATAGTTTGGTTTTCCTAACGTTTGTACGTATCACTTAAAAACGAGCGAGATCGATATAGGGTTAGGTATATGTAAATGATTCGGATGACGATACGACTTGAAATCCGAGTAACTGTTTGTCTGACACGCCGTGCAGGCTGTAACTTGAATAAAAATTGAGATATCTTGATGAAACTTGGAATGAGTTCGAATATGGGCGTATTTGGACCACTGCCACGCCCACAAAACGCCATTAACCGAAAAGCATAACTAAGCACTATTTCTATAATTTGGCGCAAAACAATTTTGGGCAAACAATTTTGAAAGCTTGTTTGTGGTTCCGCCCTTTATTCAGTATAATGTACGTATCTTCTAAACCACTTAAGCTACAACAACCGAATTCACCTAACGCAAATATGATAAGAAACCCTACCGACAGGATGTAATCGGATGAACTCGAGAAAAAGTGAGCGTAGCCCTTTAATAGTCTTAACGTACATATCTTCTAGACGATTGAAGCTACAATAGCTTTAGACAATTTGTATAAGAAATATTTCCAATAGTGTATTATAAAAATGGATGAAATCGTATGGTAGCCACCCCAATCTCCTTATAAAGATACTCTTAAAAAGTGCTACAATCATTATAAATCCTGTGTGATAGTATGTGAGGGATCGAGAGGAGCCGGTGTAAAAAAAATTAGACGAAATCATACTGTAACTTACGCCTATTTCCCATATAACAAAATTTTAAATTTCAATTGAGGATGAAGAGAACCTCCGGTATAAAAATCACGAAGAAATTAATAGAAAGGGATACAACTTTTCACGAATAATCCCTTTGGAGTATTCCACCTTGTGACCAAGAATGGCTGAAATCCAACAAAAACTGTTTAAGCCACAAGGTACCGAATATTTGGACCTCTGTACGCCTATATGTGAGTTATCTCTATGAAAATGAAAGAGCGTGTTTTACTGACAACAGTGTATCTTTGTGTCTAAAATGAATGAAATTGGGCGAAAACCTGACATAACCCTCATATAGCAAACGTATAGGCGTGTGGACTAAAGTGAGAAGACAAACATTCTCCCAGCGCACAGGTTTGGGAACCGTCATGTTAAAAAACACCCCCAATGAAATATAGAAAGAGGCTTTCGATGACGACCACTGCAAACCGGTGTCTGAATTAGGAAGGTACCGTTGCCCAACTGGTTAGCTCTCGGTAGAGTGAAAGCGGACATCACCACCGTTCAAGAAGTGCGATGGACGGTACAAGGACTGAGAGGAGTAGGTTCTTGTGTCACATAAAGGAGATCAAATTCAATGTGGAATTCGAGGTGGGAGAGAGACTCCGTTGCCGAGGTTAACGGTTTGCGTTTTAAGGTATTTCCCTACCTTTAATTTTTCAAGTTTATTTAAAACCAACAAATATTTTATTTTTTATAAGTTTATTTCGAAGCAGACGATGGTTACATATCAAGAACCGGTAGGTTTGTACGACGGAGCGAGCGTGAATTTGCATCCGCCTGGGTGCTGCAGTATTTACAAAGAACAATAATTTTTTTTAAATACAAACAAGTTTTGGAGTTCCTGTGATACAACTCAGAGCTAGTTCGCTCTACCTTTTCTCGAATTCTACTGAAGCTCTTAAAAAGTTTCCAGCTAAAGTTTTATGCAATATTTAACTAAGATGTGGACTATTATGGACTAAGATGCATAAAACCACAGAGGTATCGAAACTAAAGGAACAACGACATCAAAAAAGCAGGAATTCTATGGGACTTGGGCACGTTAGGAACCACGTAAAATCACTTTTGCAAACGAGTGCGTAATTTGTGCGTTAAAATATAAAGACACGTGTATAAATTGTAGTAGAGTGCGAGAACTGCCATATATTCATCAGTAATGATCACCAATTCATAATAGACTCTCTTACGTGACACCAATTGTATTGTATTAACGACGATTTGTGTACAGGTGTATACGGTGTGTGCCTGTATGTGTATGTGTGTGTTTATATTTCATTTTGGAGAGAGAGAGAGAGAGTAAGATTTTAGTAGATATTGTGTGACCAATAGACAGAGAGAGAGTTAGACAGAGGCAGATAGAGAGAGTGACAGTGAATGTTTTGAGAGAGAGAGAGAGTTAGCGTATGTTTACCGCAAATCTAGGCGTTTCACTGGCCGGTGTCGGCAATGCACCAATTTGCAGGTGATTATGATCTAAACTATTTAACTCATCATCGTCATCGGTTCTATAATTATCAATTCCATTAATGCCCAACAATGTTCTAATTCTATCGTTATTTTTCGTTTTTGCCGGCGACAGCTCAAGACTTAATAAATGACGCTGATGGTTCAACTGCTTCTGCAGATGACGCGTCATTGACAATGTACTGTCGCAGCTGCGGCTACCACTGCCGCCGACTGTGCCGGCAGTTGTGACACCACCTGACCCATTCTCATCCAGATTGTCACGCGAATTCGCACTGCAGCCGGCCCCGGAAGTTTGACGCGACGTTGTGGTGCGTAAGGCCGCCTCTTTGGCGAGCTCCGTCAAATGACACGATATAAGCAATATGGCGGCCGATCTAGCCGCACCTGTACGTGATGTAGAGACGAGTATGCCTTTCGTACCGCTACTGCCGCCACCGCCACCACCACCCATACCATGCACACCAGCTGTAGCGCCACCGGATGAGGCGCGTCGATTGCCATAGGAACCGATTGAGCCACTAGAACGTAAACTGGAACGTGATGATGGTCGACCCGATTGTACTGTCAATGGTATACCTGGAATCGGTGAAGGCATATCAGATTCAATGGTGGACATAAATTTGTTGTATAAACTACTAGGGTGCTATGTGTAATGGAAACAGGACAGTCAAAGAAAATCGAGGAAAATTTGTGAAGGAAAGGAAATTCGTTAATAATGTAAAGTAAAGTGTTAAGATAGTGGCTTGAATTTTGTTTGGCATTCAGATAATATACACTTATGCTTTTTGAGTTGATTTCACACTTACCTGTCTCGCTAGAATACATTATCGGTGGCGGTAGATTCGCATCGCCAAAGTTTCGAGGACGTGGATACTTTGTTTTGGTAAATAGATGTAATACCATACATATAAGACCGGTAAGTACTGCTATGCCCGTTGCCACACCCAATAGAGTAGGCAGATCAGAATTTAATTCCTTTAAGTCTATATTTGAAAAAGAGATTGAAAGATTTTAAAGAGAAAATGTATAATAAGCTTATGAAAAATAATATAGAAGATGGTTAAAAATTATAGAAAAAGATGTATTAGAAGGAAACCTAAGCTGAAAATATATTTGATGGAAAAATATGTTTAAAAATGTCTACTTTGCACAATTTAAATGAAGTAATCTTGGAGAATGAAGACATGTTAAAAAAGGAAACAGCGTCAGATGAGAGAAAGAATAAAAAGAACAAGTAAGGAAGGGCTAAGTACGAGTGTCACCGAACATTTTATACTCTCGCATGACAAGTTTCATCATGATATCTCAATTTTTACTCAAGTGACAGCTTACACGGATGGATAGACAGACATTCGGATTTCAACTCTGCTCGTCACCCTGATCACTTTGGTATATATAACCCTATATCTGACTCTTTTAGTTTTAGGACTTACAAACAACCGTTATATGAACAAAACTATAATACTGTCCTTAGAAACTTTGTTGCGAGAGTATAAAAATTTTGGCATCGAAGACGAAGAAGGTGCTGTTCTGTAAGCAAAACTTTAAGATGAGCATCTGGAAGCATAACTCAATGAAGTCTGTTGACAAGCACAAGAAGAGCTCGGAAATTTTTTGGAACACACTTAAGCAGCCATTTAAAACGTTTTAAAGCAGCCAGATACATTCAAAAGCAAGTAGATTGGGGTATAAATGAATTTAAGCCAAGAGTCGTTGGCTAAAAGCTAAAGTGGTTTAGCGGCTATTACGACAAATGACAAATGTTTCTTTGGGAGCAAAGGACGTGTGCGATATTTCAGTTCGGCCAGACAGCAAACCACACGTACTCCATGAAAAAATTACGAAGTTGGTGCAGTTTATTGGCCGGGGGCGTCATTGGGCCGTAGAGACTTCTTCAGTTATGATCAAGACCGACACGTTAATGTGAATGGAAATCGCTACCGCTCAATGATAACCAAATATTTTTGGCCCGAATTGGATGATATGGACACACAGCGAATGTCGCAATTGATTTATTGAAAACTAGGATTGATGAACGTGTTATCTCACGAAGTGGCCCAGTCAATTTGCCACCTCTGTCGTTCGATTTGACGTCATTAGACTATTTCCTGTGAGGCTACGTCAAGTCAATGATCTATGCCTACAAGCCAGAGACTATTTCCTGTGAGGCTACGTCAAGTCAATAATCTATGCCGGCGACGATTGATGAACTTCGTACGATTCAAGTTATGCTTGAAAACTGTCGAAAATTGGCTTAGCGTCTTAACTTCTGCAAACGTGCCCGTTGTGGCCATGCAAAATAAATCGAGTTCCGTACATAATGGCATAGAATGTATTATATATATATTTTATAGGGTCTAAGAACATTTCCTTCTGGAAAGTTATAGAGACAAAATATTAACGTAGTAGAGAGTAGCGTTTCATAAGTTCAGAAACTGTGACTTTGGAATAATTATGAGCAATATATGTATAGGGTGGTTTTGGAGATTTAGGATTTTTTTTATCAATGAAATAAAAATATGTTGAAACTAGAAGGTTATAGTGAAAAACAAGGTTTTCTTCGGACTTTGTTTATATACAATTCTTTCAATAAAAGACTCTTTCAAAAAATTATAAAATTTATTTTTTCCTCTAATATATTAAATAAAAACAAATTATTCGTTTAACGTTTAACAATCTCACCTTTCGTACAAAAAACACGTCGTGTTGGCTTCGTGTGACTAACCGAGTGAAAACCATTCGCACATTGACACATGGCATTGTGTCGCACTTGAACACAAAGGGAATTTTCGTCGCTAAACATACAGGTTTCGTCGTAGAAACACTGTTCGCCCAGTTTTTTCGCTGCAAACGTTTCAAAAAAGTTAGAAAATACCATAAATTAGCTGATAAGTGTGCACTTACGTTTATCGCAACCTTTTGTCAGTCCAAGCTGCACTGGGTAATTTCTTTCACAGCCGCAAATCTTTGTCTCCCTATCACAGGTGACATGAATTAATGAAGTTTCGCATGTCATGTTGTTGAAGCAGGGAGCACCAATATATTTGCCTTTAGCTGTTATTGATAAATTGATAAATAATCAGATGTTAATAAATAGACATAGTTAGTAGTGACACAACTAGCAACTACAGGGGTGAATTATTTTAGTTGTCAACCATAAATGTTTAACAATATAATTTATTATGAAAAAGTTTTAGATTCCTTTGATACGGTAATCGATCTTAAAGAGGAACTACGAAAAAAGTGACTAGCAATGAGAGCGAAATTCCTGATTAAAATTATTTAAAATTAAAAAACAAAAAAATGTTGTTAAATTAATACAGATAATGATCGAAAAATTAGTCAAAATTTCGATTTTGACCAAATGGTGGTTTCTAAAAAGCATTTAATATTTTCAGAAATTTTTTTATATTAGAGTGGCTTAAAAAATTATTGTCGAAAAACGTATTGCTACGATCATTATTTGATAAGTGCATCGCAGACGCGATTCGTATGGAAATATCAAGTCAATCGGTCGGACCGATTCGATCACATAAACCACGTCCAGCGCGCAGTGAATAAACTATAGCAACTGTTGCTGAGGGTGTACATTAAGACCGTTGGGAAAAGACTTGGCGCTTTTCACGTCGCGATCTTAAATTGAAAGCCGACAAAATACAGGTTATGCAAGAGCTGAAGGCGCTCATCCTTTCTATGCGATGAGGCCCACTTCTGGCACAATGGGTATGTACTATAAACAGCAAAATTGCCGCATTTGGGATGAAGAGAAACCTGAAGAGATTCAAGAGCTGCAATTTTGTGGGCCGATGGAATCATCTGTCCACATTACTTCAAAAATAATGTCGTTGGAAAAAAAGGCGGCGACACATCGCATCAATCAGGGTATTTATTGAGAGAACACTTCGGTGAGCAGATAATTTCACGTTTTGGGCCGGTCGATTGGCCACCAAGATCTTATAATAACACACCGTTAGACTTTTTTTTACGGAATATGTAAAGTTTAAAGTCTATGCGGACAATTCCGCTTAGATTCAGGTGTAAAACATCACGTGCATCATCCGCCAGTTACCAAAGGATGGACCTTCTAGGACGTACCCGCGGACAACATTTGAAAGAGATAATCTTAAAAAAATAAATGCCAAAGAACGTTCTTTCGAATGTTATTAAACTTTGGCTATTAAATTTGTAGTTTCTGTGTTTCTGCTGGTCTACCAGCAAAAGGGAATAATTTCATGAATTAACTTTTTGCTTACTCACCAGATCTATTGTTAATTAAAGCCTCGTATTCATCAAATTCGTCATCATGATAGGCGGAATCATCCTCATCATCAGGCACATGAACGGTATCGCGCTTTGTAACGCGCTGCACTTTCGCTAGGCTGGTGTTGTTCGCGTACACCACAAAGTCGGCTGACGCCTTGGCTGTTGCTAACAATGAATCATTCACAATAGCAGTTGTCAAGTTAACGGCGACAGGTGATGGCATTGTTATAGTAATGTGCATAGTTTTAGGCGATGAAACTGACGCTTTGTCTTGGGCACTGTTGTCAATCACTATTACATTGCTTTTCGTCACATTTTCCGCAATAGGATCAGCAGTAAATGACGACAAAGCGACCGCCCCCACAGAGAGCGCATCATTGGCCACGCTATTACTATTATTGCTATGCATTGTCGCATTGGCAATGGCTGTTGCCGCGACGGAGGCGCGCATCATTACGGTACAATAGATGAAAAATACGAGCGTTAAATAGAAAATGCTACGTGTATCGAGGCCACTACCAGCGTACGTGGTTCCGCTTCCGGTGGCAGCACCAAACGCACCATAGAGACCACAACCGCTGACATCACCTGCGTCGGCATCATGTCGTACACCGCCACCGCCACGACTCCGGAGGCATGTGGTGCGCAAAAATTTGCTGAAGTGTGTTTGTGTAAGGCTTTTATGGCAACGTCTCGCATGCAAAATGTTGGCGTCGTGCACACAACGCTGTCGTGTATTGTGGTTGTGTGGCATATAATCGTTAATATCAGCTACGACATCGGCATCTTCAGCGTACGCAGTCACGCACGCGTATGTTTCACGCATGTTGCACGCGGCTGCTGTAGCGGAAGTCGCTACAAGTGCATACAGAGCAGAGAAGCGAAAATAGTCGACAGTGGGCGTTAGCTGTGGTTGTTGTTTATATTGTTCTTGTGTTTGTGTTGTTGCCGCTGTCGCGCTCGCATGTCGTGCATTACACAGTTGCTCTCGCCGAATTGGTTCTAGTCGTTGATTTGATTGTTGCGTTTGTTGTTGTCCAATATATTCGTTGTGTGTAGTGGTTGTGGCTCTGCTACAGTTGGTTTTGCGTATGTTATTTTTGTTCTTGTTGCACGGTAAGTTTTCTCTCGTACTCGTCGCTAGCTTTGCAAACTCTTTCTGAATCCTCGCATGGAAAAGTTGCCGTTTGTTGTTGTAACTGTTGTGAATTTCCACAATATTTTCCATCGCTGGTCTTGTGGACATGTGAAGAGAAGTTTGTTTTTGTTGCTTTTGTGTTAGTTTCTTGGAAGACTATAACGATATTAGGGTTGTTGTTACATGTTTACTGTGCGCTTTTGTTGTGAGTATAATTAAAGTATGGGTTTCCGTTGTCACTTGTGTGTGTTTTTTTATTAAATTCCTTATTTATCCTTTTGTCTATGTTTGGAACATTCTACATAGACATATCTGCATACATAATATTAGCTACTCCAGCGCTTATCAGAAACCAGTTTGGCTTATTTTACCTGTATTTTATATATATTTCGAAACTCTGATACGGTTATTTTTGCTGAAAATATATATAAGAAAGTTAATATTATATTCAATAAATCAGTTCTAGATATTCGTTATTTTACAATTTAGGTACAAAGTGGCAACACGATTATTAATTTATATTCAAAGCACTGTGTAAATTGTGGATACAAGATTTTGGAAAATTTATTTCGATAATAAATTTGACTGAATAGAAATGATAAATAAATCCATTTTTTATTTAATTTTTAACCTCTCATTTATAGATAAGCTCTAAACATAAATGACATAAAAATTAATTTGACGTTCTGCTATCGATAAAACTGCACTAAATATCGATTTTATGTCAGCACTTTGTTGGCAGCTGTTTACATTCAAATCTGCTGCCAGTATACCACAACAAAATGCATTTTCATTATTTTTATCCAATTGTAAACGAACTTTTTTATTTTAAATAAAAAGTATTTGCATGTATTATTTGTTAAAGAAATGGTTAGAATACGTGGCGTGAAGTGTGCCATATCAACTGATGGACATTTACTTAAAGGCGACGGCGTTCTTATCACCAATCCAAAGCATGTTGAATTCGCGCGCAAACGTAGAAAGGATTTTCGTCCAGAAAATCGTGTCTGTGCAGATTGTGCAAAAGTCTTCACACATTTGTATAATATGAAACTAAAGAGTGCTATAGAGAAAAAACAACGTCACTCACTAACTGTGTCCTCTTCGTCGTCAGTGGACGACTTTGATCGTATTGTTTATAAAACGCCGCGTACAAAGCATTTGCGCGATTTTGTGAAGCAAAGTGCACCGTACAATTTGGGAGGAAGATCGCAGGAATTAAGTGAAATTGTTGAAAAAGAAAATCAACCTAATAACGCAAATAATGGTAATACCAGCTACGAATCAACGCATTCCCTAATGGTTAGTGATGATAGCAGTATAAATTCCACAACTAATATTGGTTTGGAAAAGCTGCCGTCTCCCGCTGCTCATGAGGTTGTATCAGATATTAGCGTTAACTCACAGCATTTGTCTCAAGATGTAAGACCATTAGGCAACGCTTCAACAACTCCGACCAACGATATCAGGAGTTTAGAAAATAATATTGGACCAGATGCTCACGTAGTTGCAGACGAAGTTCTGTCAAACGTTGGTGCAAACTCACAAAATTCATCAACGACTGCCACAAACAACGCCAGTAGAACAGAAAGTAATATGGGACGAGATGAGAATATCACGAAGGATTCCACATTATGGCGTAAACCTTTGCAGCCAGCAAAACGTAAAAGAGTGCACATCGTGACAGGACCGCCAAGAAATCATGGATCTGTAAATTTACCAGCGCCAACAGTAAACAATCGCGCTGCACCAGTTTCAGCAAATTCATCTACAAGCAGCGATGACGACTTCGATTTCCTACCAAGCTTGAATGCAGTTAATGGAACGCGTTTACCGCATATACAACCAATACCGAAACGCCGGCAGTTCCAGCACGCCATACCAACGGTGCAGGATATCTATATGCAAGGAATTACCGGCGGTTAGATTCGACAAGGAAGATCTGTTGCGCAATTAATTTAAAATAGTTTAGGCCAATTGTTTATATTTATACTGATGCTCAAAATTAAAAAAAAATTATTGATATTTAAGTTAAAAGTTGTTAATGTGAATCATATAGTATATTATAATTAGACTTATATTTATATTGCATAAGACTATATTGCGTACTAGTAAAACTATTATTGATTGCATATGTATTTTTAAAGCATGTTCGCTTATTTCAATAAAACATGTAAAAACGAAAATATAGTGAAAAGCGTGTTTTATGCTTCACAATAGTTTCCGCCAGTCCATTGTTCAACGTTTAAGTTAGCAGCAAAACATACAAAGAACGCCAGTCTATTTTTTTTATGTTTTTTGTTTGGTGTTTACTCGTTTTTCAATAAGCTCAACTTTTTTTGTCATTGAGTTAGTGTAAGTTAATTTATTGCAACAAGTCAACAAGTTTAGTAAGAACAGAATAGTCAACTGACACTGAACTTTGCTGAAGGATGTTAATATATAATGGATGGATATATAAGTCTAGTTGGCTTGGCTGTAAAAAGTTTCCTTAGGCTTTAATGGAAAATATAAAGTTTTCAGCTAGCTTAAAAATTTGTTATAGTCTAACTTTTCTAAAAATTTCTATATAATTTTTTAAATTTGCAAAATAAATGTTTAATATTGCTAAAATGTTAAAGATCATCTAGAGAATGAATTTATGCTTTTAATATGGACACCAATCCAGTACAAATAAATTGAAGATATCTTGTCAAAAAAAGCTTGGATGGGACAAGGACTTGATTTTTTTTTTATCATTCGGTTTGCATAGTAGCTATACGCTATAGAGTTCCGATCCCAACAATTGGGAAGGGAAATAATTATGTGAAAAATTTTTCACATCTATATCTCCAAAATTGAGGGACTAAATATACCTTGTTAAGGGGATAACAAATTATTAGAACGTTAAAATTTTTTTTTTATATCTACATAAATTTACATATGTATGTATGTATGTAAATTCGTATATGTCGTTATGTGTCACCACCATTGGTTTTTATTGTTACTGATTTCATCACTAATAGCTGGCGTGGAAGCATCCTCCAACATAATAACCACTTCATCACAACCAAACGTGATAATAGTTGACTCAGTAAGCAAGCGTGAAAATGTCGCCGGGAGGTAAATGCGGGCGTTGCTGAATCAGTTGGTCTTATAAATTGCTTATGTCTATTATGCACATTAGTAAACAGTAGAAAAAAATATAAAGAAAGCGATAATGATATGCGGAAAAACACTTGCTGTTGACAGCCCGCAAAAGTATGCTTCATATTTGTACATGTTGGTATGCAGGTCTCTTCAAAAGTGTCTATTGCATCAATAGCCATATATGATGTCATGCGCTAAAAACCCTATAGAGAAATTTGCGCACAGCACATATGTAGATGAGCTCATACTGTTGGTGGTTCGATTGGATTTCTTTTTCAAACCAGGACAAAATAATGCTCTATAAATTTATGTATATATTGGTTTTCGACTGTGTCGTCTTGTTATGAAACATATGTACATATACGTATGTATTTATACTTATAGAATTCATAGCTTCTTCTCATGTAGATTATATAGCATTCAAGGGGCGTACCCAATGTGACATCATAAAAAGTCGATTGCGATACAAAACTGGTAATCGGAAATTGTAAATAAAACGCAAAATATTTAATATTTCATAAATATTTATCCTCATCGAAACACTTTTCATAAGCACTTCTTTGGATGACCTTCAACTCTTTCTGAGAATTTTTTCTTCGATCGGCTAAAAACAGGTTCCACGAAGCGGCAAATTCAGCTTGGAAAACAAGAAAAACAACAACAAAAAATTACACGGAGCAAAATCTGGTGAATACGGTAGTTGATCGATGGTATTCATTGGTTTTTTGCCCTAAAAATTTAGTTTTCAAAACAACGCGCGTGAAAATAAACCGATGGGTTCATTGAACTGAGCGTCTATGTACACTTTAGAAGACCATAAACAAATTGATTTTACATTGTGTATATTAGTAAATATTATATTATTAAATATTATTTTTTTTTAATTTCACAGCAGCTCTATTTCTCAAAACTTTTTCACAACCTTTAACTAAATTCACTTCAACTTGTTGCCATTCAGCCAATGGCGAACATCGAAAGGGCTGTTGCGTCTTTAAATTTTTCTTGCAGCGCCCATTTACATAGTGTAGTTGTCACTCCATATAGCCGCGCATTTGCCTTGCGGGTATATAGGGTGCAGTGATAGTTGTCGCGTTGCAGTTTGTGACAGGCTGTGTGCATGCGTGTCGCTGACTGCCTGATGATAGTGGTTTATTTAAAGTAATGCGCTTAACGTGTAGATAATATAGAGATGTGTGTGGGTGTATAGCTGTTAATATACGTGTGTATGCATCAGCTAGTATGTTGTTATTTACTTGTTTCACTTAAATATTTAATCGATTCTATTATATAATCTCATTAGTGTCGGCAAATTGCGGTTGACTGAGGCGTCATTCCATCCTTTTTGTTGATTTCATTTTGACTTTTCACTGTAAGCCCATGGACCTGAGTTGACACTTAATTTCAACAAGGTAGCTGGAAGGGCGCTAGGGATAGGAAGATATTGCAGTTATTTTACGACAATGATTTGTGTTGTGACATTAAAAATGAATGAATTCTCAGAATATCTTTAAGAGCATTTAACAATTGCTTCCATTTGCCGGCAATGCTGCTTTGCAGTATTAAGCATTCGCCGAAATATTACATATTCTTAATCAGTTATTGTTGTTGTAGCGGCAGAACACATCCATTTAATAATTTCCAGAAATGACGCCGAGTTGGTAGTTTTTGGCCGGTTAAAAATCTGTGTTCGTTCTACTTACTTAGACCCGTCTGGTTCTTAATCAATAACAGGCCTCGGTTATTTTCCAAATTTTTACAGAAATATAAAATAACTTTGAATAAATAATATCCCTGATCATCACTTTTAGAGAACCAAGCATCAAGACTAATTATCAGAAGTATATACTATGAGAATTCCCAGTCGGGTCTACATAACCGGAACGAACCTGGATTTTTATCCGGCCAAGGAATATCAACTAGGCAGATTTCTTACCGATGAACAACAGCATGCAGAAAATTTCTATTTTACAGCTTTTTTCAAATGAGCCGAAAACGCAAGCTAATCGGCTTAAAATATGAAGAGTGATTTTGGATACCTGATACTGTAGGTCATGCGCAATTTTTTTTCGTCGATTCCATTCCTTTTATTTTGATGGCAATGCTCCGTAAGACCAAACATCGATAAAATATTGGAAACCGTCGAGTCTTATCTCAAATAAGCCTAGTAGTTAGGCATGGCACAAGCCCCGTTTGGTAACATTTAAATAATACTGATTATAAAACGAAGGTCTTTATAAGAGTGTTGGACGAGTTAACGCAAATAACCTTATGGACCGAATTTCCATCTCTGAATCGCCAATGAATAGTAACAAAATCAACCCTTTCCTGAGGCGTGTGGTTACGGGTGGTGAAAAGTGGATCACTTAGGCAAAAAAGGTCGTTGTAAAATCGCATTGAGCCGGAGCAAACGGTGACCAAGACAGTGAATAGTAAATCGCAGGAATCCATAGAGTCGGAACTATTCACCGAATAAGCTTTGCTTTTTGTCCGACTAAGGACTGTCTTCTCGTCAGATCGGTATTGAAGAGTTATAAGAAGGTTAAAAAATACAATTGCGACAGAAACATTCGATTTGAAATCCTCTGCATTTAAGAAGGGCAAGCTTAATTCAAACATTTAATCGGTTCAGAAATTCCCTTATACATGTAACGGGAGATCCACGTAGAGGTACTTCAGTACAGGAAGATTGTGGAGAGTCGCTTCGGCGCCAGTTCCAGCAACTCGGACTGACGTATGAAACGACTTAGCGCTTTTTAAGTCGAATCTTAATTGAAAGCGTTCAAAATACAGCATGTGCAAGAACTGAAGCCACTTGACTCTCCCAAGCGGCATTGTTTCACTCTATCGACTCTTACAAACTTCCAAGAAGATCCCACGTTTTCGAGCTAAACTTTGTTCAGCGATGAGACCCATTTCTGGCTCAGTGGATATGTAAACAAGCAAATTGCCGCATTTTGAACGAAGAGAAATCTGAAAAGATTTAAGAGCCGTCATTTGTGAGCCGGTGGAATCATCGGGCATGCTAAAAATCACAGTTCCACAGCTGAACTTCAAGAACGACCATAGTTAAACTCGAGTTCTGTCATACAAAATAATCTTAAATCAGTTTAAATCATGCTTAGCTGAGCTCTACCATTGAACAACATTCGCTTATGGCAAAACAATATTTAAGAGTCGATATCATGCAACTGTTCGCCAATGAATAGTTAAGGTAAACAAAAACTGAAAAGTGTGACAATAAAGATCTGTACAGGACATAAAAGGTATGGTCCAACTACCCAACATCATCCAGTTATACCGTTACAACAACGCTAAAGGTAACATTTATGTGCACTGTGTGTGTGTGTGTGTGGATCCCTGCTTTGTTGTGCTGCTTTTATTTACGTGCCTACCTTTCATTTTCAGTATTCTCTCTTTGCTGCAAGCACTTCGAGCCATTGTATCATGCACATTGTCACCGGCATTTTTTATTTATTGATGAATTGTTTTGTTTTCTGCTGCTGTCAAGGCAAAGTGTGAAGCAAACAAATAAACGTTGCCAATGTTTTTTCCTCTGTTTTTGTTTTTGCTTTTTACCGAAATACCCACCCATGTATGTGTAATATACATATTATATAACGGTTAACATTTATCATCGTGTAACGACATCCTACGAAAAAGCCAAAACAAAAAAAATGGTTTGCTGGAAAAGCGAGAAACCTACACGACCGAGATTATCTGTGATTTTAGGAATGCATATGCGAAACACGTAGTCTCGAACCGCTCGGATTTAGTTTAACACAAAAACAAGGACGTCCCTGTATTAATCCTCAAATGCACACTTGGTAGCACTGACAGCGGAGTTGCGGTCTAGTATGTTTTGCTTGTGGTTGGACACACATGATATTATTACTGACTCGATTCCATTGAATGGCACTTTTTAATATTCAATTTCTGTGCAGCAAAGTCGTTTCGGTATGCAAATCTTTATTGTTAAGTATGATTGTATGTAAATTTCATTGTTTTTCCTCTTCTAGCGTAGGTATAAAGAGGCTATATTGTAGGTTTCACTTCAAGTTGAAGCTTAACGACAAAGGATTTAGTGGATTTTCAGTTTCGGTTTTAATAAGTAATTAAAACATAGTTCATTGGTGAGGCACTTAAGTGCTTACGTCTTTGCTAAAGCTGCTTTGAGCTTCCTTTTCTATTTATAGAATTGTACTTGGTAGAATTCTTAAGCTTTAACGAAGAGATAATGGGTGTTTATGAGCTCACTTCTTCTTTACTGGCGTCGACTCGATTATAGCCGAGTTCACAACTGTGCGCCAGTCGTTCGTCTTATTTTCGTTATTTGAATTCGATATAACAAGTGCAGACAGATCATTTTCCATCTGCTCTCCCTAACAAAGTGGAGTTTCCACCGGCCGTTACGAATTTTCGATTGAAAAGCATTCAAAGCTGAGGTATGCTCTTCCATTCGTACAACATAACCTAGCCAGCGTATACGCTGTCTCCTACTTCGCTGAACTATGTCAATGTCGCGAATGCGATGACTGTTTTTTTTTATAACAGGAGATATTTCGTCTTATCCTCGTTATCAACCAGAAATATACGCTTCGCTTCCTTTTCCCGTCTGGAGAAAGCAAAACTAATGGCGCGTCTTTATTTAGCTCTGCAGCTCGTATTCTTTTCTCCAGCCATAGATTGAAAAAATCACACGATAGAAAGTTTCCTGAAAGCTCGCTTGGTATCGAACGGCCCGGAGAGGTCATTTCCGATCTTGATGGAGCTTTTGATGTTGCTCGACGTCAGCTTAAACAGCCGCATTAACTTTGGTGGGATAAAACGCTCAGTCTATTCCATCTGCCGAAAAGGGGATTCACAAGATTTGGTCCGTAGCAATTAAATTCGTCCTTTGTTAGATAGATCACCTAGTTTTCATTGATCGCCGAAGAGTCTTGAACTTACCGCAAATTTTTAAAGGCGATTATTCCAATTACAGCAATTTCACAAGATTCGCCAAACACACCGAGATAATTCAATATCAGTCTCGTAAAAGCAGCAAGAAAGTACAAGTTGATTGTACCTCGCCTTTCTACATGCAGCTTTGGCAGAGCAGCGAAATTGGCGGTTCACTCTGGGCCAGAAGGATGTCGCAATGAAGAGAAAAGGCTTAAACCTCCTTTGTTGCCGTAGTCTATTTGGTATATGAGGATACGCAGTTCTGCCTCGCTTATCGTATTGACTCCGTTTGACTCTTTTTGGTTTACAACTTGAAGAAGGAGCTGGACGAACAAAAATTTGAGATGATTGAGGTTATCGCTTCCAGAACAGGTATTTTTCAGAAGGTTTATTTTATTATTTTCGCGCGTATTCTCGGTCACTCGTTGGTAACCTGAAAAATGTATTACAGTTAACTCCATTCATGATTTTCATTGCCAATTTATTCGCACACGTATTTGGCTTGCCAACTTATTTGCTATCCATTGCCAGATGCCAGGCTTTCAAGCAAACGCGCTATGCCGTATAACCTCAGTGGCACCTGCGGTATTACTTTTGCTGCTGAGCTCATAAATTTTCTGCTTATTTAAATTGCAATTGTTTCAATATATGTTTGCCTTGTCTTCCAAAGTAGAATAAGATGCAAGCGCTTACTATTTACATTGTTGTCTACACACATACGTAGGTATATAGTATATGTATAGGAAATTTTGTATATAAAAGGAGATCCATTTCGAGGTTCTCTACATTTATAAAGAAATTAAACAGAAACATCCAAATTAATAGGGAATATTTATTTTTAGAACCTTCTTAAGCATTTATTTTATGAAGATTATTTCTTTCAAATGCTACGTCTCAGATGATCCATCCGGTCATTCCAATTTTCGATGACTCGTTTGAGCATTTAGACTGGTAACTGTCGAATGACATTCGTGATGATTGGCACCAAGGCTAGCATCGAAGCGGGATTGTCCCCAAAAACTTTCGACTTTATGCATCCTACAGGAAAATGACAAACGGTATGATATCACACGATTTTGGCGGCCAATCGACCGGCCCAAAACGTGAAATTATCTGCTCACCAAAGTATGCGCTCACCAAATCTGACGATTTATGCGATCTGTGGGAAGTAACGTCGTTTTGTTGAAACCAAATGCCGCCGTGATCTGGAGCTTCAATTTCAGGCATGAAATATTCGGTTAACATGGCGCTATAACGGTCGCCATTGACCGTTACGTTCTTACCGGCATAAATTTAGAGGAAATATGGATGATTCCACCAGGCCATAAACGACACCAAACCGTTTTTTTTTTTTTTTTTGGATGAACTGACATTGACATTGAATCAGATTGATCTTTGTCCCAAATGAGGCACATTTTTGCACATGGCGGCTATGTTTGCTACGTTTCTCAGATGAGACCAGTTTTAGCTTAATGGTTTCGTAAGAAACAAATTTGTCGCTATTGGAGCGAGTCGCATCCTCGTTTGGTTCAAGAACGCAATTGCATCCCCAAATACGTAGCGTATGCTGAGGATCGTATTATGTTTCTTATAAAATGGGGCAGCAGATGTCACTATCAAAGCAATAATTTTAACACGTAATTTGATGAAATCGAGGTGGACGAACTGTATTTCCAAAAAGACGGTGCACCGATTTATGCTTCACGTCTAAGCGTAGCATGGACACATGCCAGCCGGCCGGAATTGTGAAAGAACAATTCATACATTTTAAACGATGATAACACACCATCGCATGGAGCCACGGCTTTCACCGAATTTAAAACCAAAAACGCAATGAATACCATCGATCAACCACCGTATTCATCAGATTTGGCTACGTGTGATTTTTTCTGTCGCTACTTGGAACCCGTTGTCAGTCAATCGGAATTAAAACAAAATTCGCAGAGGAGCTGAAGGTCATCCCAAAAAGTGCTTAGGAAACGTTTTTCGAGTGCTGGAAAAATCAATAGCATTTTTTGCTTTTTACTTGCAATTTCTTGGTACTTTTTGTCACAATGTATGGAGTAAGTATAAAGCTAAAAAATCTGCCTTATAAGTATATTTTTTCTCCATATTCAAGTTAAAACCATAAATTCGATAAGTTAGTTTTTGGCTCACCCTTATGTACATGCATATATACTACTACAACAAATCACAGCAGCAAGCCAACGGCTTTATTTATTGTATGCGGAACTCTCACCGGATTAATGGGATGCATTTTAAAATCTCTACTTAATTGTCGGTTAGTAAAGCTCCGAGAATTATTTGCGATATGCTAGCATTATACTCGTAATTACTTTACACAACGCATACTGCGCCAACTATTTCTGGGAAAATCCCATACCGGTATGGGTGATGTTGTTGCCCGAAAGTGGCAAAGCTAAGCGGTGTCATCATCCAATAATCACGTGGCGCTTTTGGGCAGCTGTGCACATGCTTCTACATATACATATATATTTTTATGTATGTATATATAAACGCACACGTACAATATGCGGATAATGCCCTTCCAATTATGCAGCATTTTTCACACACTAAAAGGATGCCAGAATCGCACGAAAAAGTGCTCACGCTCGTCATATGGCACATAATCGATTAGAAATGCGCATATATACACAAGTGAATATGTATGTATTTATTTCAAGCACAGCATGTTTTCAACAAATAACTGTGTCAGTATAAAATCACCCTGCACCCGCCACCCACACATCACCGTCAAATCACAATTGCCCATAAATATTTTACGGCTACCAATATAAGCTGTATTTTTGAAAACACATGTATTTGTGTATGTGTGCGAGTGGAAAATGGTCCACAAGGCTCAACCAAACACTAAGCGGACGTCCTTGGAAAATTGTATGCTCAGTTTCGGGCAAATGTCAAAGTACTTAACACCAAATGCTGGCTCACACTGTACTCGGCCGTAAATGCCTCTATTGGCTATTAATGGTGAGCTCGGACATGCCAATCACATACATATGCACATGTTTGTAAATGCGCTTGTGTGATTATCGAATTTTTCACAAGCACTAATTAAAAGAGTGCCAGAAAATGCAAAACAACATTCGCTTATACAAGTGCTTAGGCTTAGAATTTCGTGCCGCAGTATTTGTTACAATGCAACGAAATAAACGGTATTTAACTAGGCATTAAGTGGTTTATGGTGCATGCGAGAAAATTGTAGAATAGCAAAACAGAGACCTCTGCTAAATCATTAAACAGCATGAGTTGGTTTTAAAAATGCGCAAGCAACCTGAAAGCTTCTGCTCAGCTCGCTAAAAGTCATCTGCTCAAATGAGAAACAAGAAAAAACTGTAAAGTCGGTCGCACCGGAGCTATAATACCCTTCATAGGTGCATTTTTTTATAGCATAAGAGGGTATAAAAAGATTTTTATTATGATTTTGATCGGACAGTTTGTATGGAAGCGATATGCTATAGCCTGTAACTCGTTGAAGTATGTCAATGTCGTCGTATAAATATCTCATCGTTCCATCGACTGCGATATTCAACTTTGCCAACAAGCAAATGGGCTTACAGTGTTTGGTCTTTGTTCGTCGAGAGAGGAACTTACTATTCAATTGCCTACTCAGTTCAAAGTAGCACCTGTTGGCAAATATGATTCAGGCTTGATATTGTTGTTTATGTTGATTCTGGTTCCAAGATATATGAAATTATCTACGACTTCACAGCTATGACTGTTAACAGTGACGTGTGAGCCAAGTCTCGAATGCGATGACTGTTTGTTGGATGTTTGGAGATATTTCGTCTTAACCTCGTTCACAATCAGACCCATATGCTTCGCTTTCTTATCCAGTTTGGAGAAAGCAGAAATAACTGCTCGGTTGTTGAGGCCAATGATATCAATATTATGGACGTATGCAGCTACACTCTTATGGAATTGTGCCCAAAAAATAAGCTGACTTTTGAATTTAAACTGCGCGCGTCGAAGGATTTGGAGAATTATTTTTTTTAGGTTGGTAGTGTACTGTCAGTCACATTTATGTGAAATTTCATGTCAAAATATTCATTAGTGTTTGAGATAGGTGTCGTTTTGTGAGCTGCTAAAGGTGAGTTTTTCGTTTTTTGCGATGTTGAAATTTTTTTGAGCAAAGAATTTGCATTAAATGATCTTTTCGCCAAAAACTCAACCCATATCGTTCCGCAACCACCGTATTCACCTGATCTGGCTGTTCACTGAGCTCAAAAGACCGCTCCGGGGACACCGTTTTTATGCGATACTCAAGCCGCAGCGAAGACGGAACTGAAGGCCATACCGGAAAGTGACTACAACCAGTGTTTCGAAGATTGGAAAATCCGTTGGCATAATGTACTACATCTAGTGGGGATTACTTTGAAGGTGATGATTGATTTGGAAGACTAAATAACGAATTTTCAAAATAAATACAATGTCACCTTATTTTTTTGGCACAGTCCTTCTTTATGTAGCTTGCCAGCACGTATTATTTTCTGCAGGCATAGATTGAAGGAGTCTCACTATCGAAAGTCCCCTTGTCTGAAACCTTCCGATCCTGACGGAGCTTTTAATGTTACTCAATGTCAGCTTACACAGCCGTATTCGTTTTGCGGGGATTCCACATCAAGACATAGCGACAGAAAGGCAGTTTTTTTTCGTGCTATCAAAAGCAGCTTTGAAATCGACGAAGAGGTGGAGTCTCCAAAATATGCGTTCTGAAAGCATCAACCGTCTCTTTAGTTGTTGAAAAACGTTCACCTCTTAGTTGATTCTTATTTGATCTACGTACTCGATTTAATTCACCATGCCATCGATAAATACTAGTCTTTGATGGTGCTTCGTCGCCAAAAATTTAACTAACCGCACACACGTAAAAAAAATAATCTCGGGAAAAATTTCGCTTTTTAATGCCATTATTTCCCCGAGATTAATATTTTAAGTAACTTTAAACAACACAAATAGCGCTAGTAAGCCAAAATGTGCTGAGTATTGAAAACAACAAATATGTCCAACTTTACGACAAAATTGTGAGTTGTCCGATTACAAAATTAGCATTGCCAAATACCAAAATATAAAAAGAAACCTACGTATAAACGACAACCCGACTTTCCGTGATATATAAGAGCGATCTTCGGTTCAAAACCCAACTGCGTCTCATACAAAAAATATTAGACATTTTTTCTTTAACGATTTCCGATAGTCATTGCCATGCAACTGAGCAGATTTCGAATTGAAAATGTCACTGCATCAAATCCATCTAACGTTCGGCGACAACGTAAAATCCGCCTAAGCATCTTCATACATTTTTATGTTAACCACAAATAAGGGATTTTCAAAGTAAATGAGCTTAAGCAAAGTCTATGCAGCAACGGCTGCCAAAGCTGATAGCTAAACCCGAAGAAAGCAACAATTTCAGCTAAGGTAAAAAAGGAACCACTAAAAATGGCAAACGTAAGAGGGTAGGTCGGTTTTAGGTCGCTTACGGTGGGTGGATATGCGCATGGGCGATTCATTGGGCTGACGTGAGATTGCAACAAAGCAATAAAATACCCAATGTTTAGATTTGCCCATATCACAGATGCAGATGGCTTGAGCTATTTTGTGTCGTTGCCGCTGCCGCTGTATGAGTGGCACATTGTTGGACGTACTCGTACTAGACTGCGCACGTTTAGATTTAGCAAGTGGCGGCAATGTGCTGGTGCGCTAAGTAAGCGTGTTTCTTGCTCGGCTGGTTGGGTGATTGCGTGGTTAGGGGCCGGTTTGCTTGTCCGGATGTTCGGCAACGTTGGATAACTGTCGATTTGGTGTGAGACTAAATTTAGTTGTAGATTTGTATTTGTATTGTAGGTTGTATGTATATATGCATGGATTGTTTTGTGTGCTTCCTTTTACTTTGTTGATGTGCGCTCGTGACGGTATGCGTACTATTCTGTGCATTTATGTTCATTTGTAGGTATGTAAGTCATTGTGGGAGGGTGCGGGTGTATGTGGACTCGCTTTCAATTTATTGCTTGCCCGTCTAACAATAAGTAAATTCTTGACAATGTAGTCATATTTATGTAACTTACGCACATACATATGTATGTAAGTATTGATGTATATGTGTCGTCTTAAAGATATTTAATGTATTCAAGTTATGGTGTGCTCAGCGGGGGCAAGAAAAATACTTTCCGAAAATCAATTTAATTGCAAGACAACTGAAAACTTTTTCATAACCTTGTGCGTTCACTAAAAAATATTGTTAAAAGAACGTTAATTGTTTATTCAATTTTTGTTGTTTGTATTTTACTATGCACAGGGTATATTAAGTTTGCCACGATGTTTGCAACAACAATTGGTGATACCAAGTGTAGCCAGGTGCTTTTCCACCTAGTCATTCCAACGAAACGGAGGTCTCTTCCTCTGCTCCCCCGGCGGGTACTTCGTCTAATACTCTCAGAGCTGAAGTATTTCCGTCCATTCGGACGACCTGACGTAGCCAGCGTAGCCGGTGTCTCTTAATTCACTGAACTACGTCAATGTTGTCGTCTCTCGTACAGCTCATCGTTACATCAAATGCGGTATTCGCCGTTGCCAATGCGCAAAGGATCATAAATCTGCTACAGAACCTTTCTCTCATCAGCAAAACTCATAACGTCGACTTATCAGATGTTGTCATCGTCCATGCCTCTGAATCATATAGTGGGACGGGAATAATGAGAAATTTATGGAGTTTGATCTTTGTTCGTGTAGAAAGGACTCAGTCCGAAATAGCACCTGTTAGTAAAAGTTATTCTGCGTTGGATTTTGATGCAGGCATTATTGTTGTATTGGTTCCAAGATAGACGAAATTATCAACGACTTCAAGGTTATGACTGTCAAGAGTGACGTGGGAGGCAAATCGAGAGTCCGACGACTCTTTGTTTGATGACAAGAGATATTTTGTGTTGCCCTCGCTTACTACCATACTTATTTGCTTCGCTTCCTTATCCAACCTGAAGAACTAATGGGGCGATTTTTGAGGCCAATGATTTCAATATCAACGGTATATGTGAGCAGCTGTACACTCTTATAGAAGGCACCTTCTCTATTCACATCTGCAGCTCGAATTACAATATTTTCTGCAGGGGTAGATCGAAGAAGTCGCACGAAAGGGAGTCGCCTTGTCTAAAACCTCGTGATATCGAACGGCTCGGAGAGGTCGTTCCCGTTCCTAAGAGAGCTTTTGGTATTGCATAACGTCGGGGATACCAAATTCAGTCATAGCGGCATAAAGGCAGCTCATTTTCGTGCTCTTAAAGGCAGTTTTGAAAGCGACGAAGAGCTGGTATGTGTCGATTCCCTTTTCAGGGGTCTTTTCCAAACTTAGCGGATGGTGAATATCTAATCAGTTGTTGATTTCCCAGGCCTAAAACAACGCTGATAAGGTTTGGTTGACGGTGGACTGTCATCTTTCAGACAGTACGCTCGATAAAATCTTATATGCGATGTTGAGGAAGCTTATCACACGGTATTTGGCGCAGATTGAGGGACCAAGCGCTGTTATTTCGGCGATCCTGATTGAATGGGTCAAAAAAATTACATACGTCCTAGAAAGACCGCATTGCTTGAATAACTATACTTTGGTTATATCAAAAAGAGTTTATCATTAGTTTCCCTAGTAGTTGGAAGGAGCATATTAGAACTGTGGGCATTCTTTTAAGGGGTCAGTAGGAGATTATTTTTCCTTTTTTTTGCATTTTCTGTTCCCTTATACTTTTAGAATTAATGTAATGTATAGAAACCCACTTTGCCATTGGAAGGTTTCGAAAAAGGCCCAAAAATAATAATACCGATATTCAGAGCGCTCGGAGTGCACACCTCATACTTTAAATACGTTTTTCTCAAACACACACTTTTTTAAGCTGGCAGACATGATTCCGGTCGAACTACTCAACCGATTTGCTTAATTTCTTTTTTAAATATTCACAACACGCCTGGCTATCGACGCTACTAGATTCGTAATTTTTATAATTTATTGACAATGCTATGACAAAATTTATGTAAAAGGGGGGGAAATTAAAAAAAAAACCTTAATTACTTTTTTATTTATCAACATTTTTTCATGATTCTAGCAGGGACAATAACCATTCACGTGCTTTTTACGAATAAATGGGGTTTTTGTTTTTCAGATGATCCAAACATGAGAAATCGTGTCAGCCAGTAAAAAATGCATCTCATTCACCTAGCAATTCCTCCGACAGATGTCATCAAAAGCTTCCGAAAAATTTATTTAAACACTCCACGATATACCGCATGATATGTGAAAAACGTTCTATTGTAGAACAAAAATTTCTATAAAAAAATATCAAAAAAAAACAGGACAGATTACCCTACCGACCCCTTAAAAGCGAAGACGAAAAGTTAATATTGATGAATAAAAAACGAATATTAATAACAAATAAAAGATCATAGCCAAGAAGTAACACAAATTTTATGAATTATACATGTAAATATATTCGACAACTAAATTTTATTTAAAGTCCATCACTTTGATACTGTTGGTAATTTCGTACAGGCATTTTTATTTCAGAAATTAAATTATTACAGAAGAAAGTGAAAGACATTTCTAGAACAACTTTTGGGCTGATCGCACGTGCAAATATGTTCTTGTTAAAGTTACTAACAGTTAATTGGCAATAAAAAAAAACTTTTATTACGGTTTTGTATACCAACCTCAGACCATTTGCCAGCTTAAATGTATTAACACTGTACACCATGTCGTATGAGCAACACAGAATGTGTAAGGCGCTGTTATGAAGGCTTAGCACATTTGATGTATAAGTTTAACTGCGCATAACTTTTAAAGGAAAGTTTTTTAAGGGAAAATTTAATAAGAAATTGTTTATGTTGGATAATTTTTTAAAAAGGTTACATGGCTTTTGTTGAACGAAAAAAAGCCTATTTTAAATAATTTTTTTTCTTAAAAAAAAATATTTTATTCAAACTTTTTATTGTTCCAACGATACATATTTTAAAAGATTTTAAGAAATTTTCAAAGGAAAATATTCAAAACGTCATTTCCGGCAGTAACTCGCAAAAGAGGTGTGCCCGTGTTGACAGTAGAACTTCTTACAGGAACATCAAAAATAAAAAAAATTAGAGATTTAGTTAAAGATCATAAACTAGGTATTGAACGAAGGAAAAACAAAGAACGGATTTTTTTTTGGCAGACGTTTTTATAAAAGGCACAACTATTGGTAAACATTACTCGACGTTTTGGTTTTTTTTTTTGTGAGTTGTAATTGAAAAAAAATAATAATATTTCCTTCAAGAACATGTAGAATATATCTCGAAGGCCTGTGTAAAATTTTGTTAAGATCGATTGAATAGTTCGCGCTAATCTTGATAGTTTCGAGAGCATCGGTTGAGTAGTTCGCAAAAAATCTTCTTAACCGACTTTGATCGTGCTGTTACAGTCTGTGTCTCCAAAACTATTACTCGTAGCTACAAGCTCTGACCGGAGACTGAAATCTGGTATCACGGAGAGCAGTTAGCCCTTAGAAGTCGCTCCAATCTGCTCATTGAGTTTAGCCCTTTGGGGAGATTCGTGGAGGCTGTGGTTTAAACCTAAAGGCAGTTAGGATTAAAAAATTCAATTCAGTGTAAAGTCGCACTGGGGTCGTGTGCCGGACTCACAGCACGGCAGAGGTTTTAGATCGGCCTCGAACCCGACCGAGGTGAAAAGGATGTCCCTTCCACCTGACCAATTGGAGCCAAAAAATATGTAAAAAAGCATTTATTATCTGGGGTGCTGATCAAGGTATTGTATTGTTCTAAATGCTTCTAAAAGCACCGTGTGGTAGCTATATGCCATAGTAATACGATACTGGCCGCGTGTTTCAGATCGATATCTCAGAACTGAGGCAAGAGTTTGCATATATATACTGACAGACTAATGGTGAGTCGAACGGACACACAGTCGACTCAGCTCGTCATGCTGATCAGTTGTATATATCTACTTAATAGTGTCTCTGACGCTTCCATTTGGGTGTCATAAAAATACCTAGGGAAATAACGGACTTCCTAATACCCGATTGTCACTACATACAAATCACAAAACAGCCGTGTATCCTGATTTTTTGCACTAACGCACCACTGAACACAAAATCTATATATACTAAAAGTGCAAGCAAACATAAAATCGACTACACTATATACATATGTATATGTATACATATGCTTTATGTATGTATATGTGTGTATTTATTTCGTACAAAAATCACTTTTATTTGTGCTATTTCTAATATTTCTGCCAGCACTTACACGCCACAATGTAACAAAATCAATTCTTCGCTTATCATCAATCATGCGAATTCACGCGCAGCAATGCAGCACATCAATCAAACGGTACATAGCAATTTTCGGCATATTTTGCCAATAACTGTAGTTATATTTCATGCATTTTACGTTGTTTTTTGCATTTTTTTTTTTTTTTTGCACAGCGCGTAACTATTGCAGCTTTATATGATTTCTTTCAACGAATTGCTTGCAATAAATTTTTTTAATATTTTTTCTATAATAAATAACTTGCTTTTCCATATATTATTGCACTCTTCACATAATTGAATAACCAACGTAACATTCGTCCATGCTTCGCAGCAGTTCGCAAAGGACAAGCGGAGAAGAAGAAGAAGCAACGGCAGCGCAATAAGAGGGTGCGGGAAAAAAACAAATTTTTAGCCGTCGTGTGGAGTGGGTGTGTTTGCGTTTCGTGTGACAAGTACGTATTGGCGAGGCGAGACGAAGAGCAGCGAAAGCGCTGCTTGCGCCAAAGGTGGTGGGTGCGTTTTACTGCAGCGAGTTCGAAAATGGGGAGTAAAATGAAGGAAAAAAACTTTTCTCGATAGCCACTACTGCCCTTATTTCCACATTTTACACAATATCGTATTGCAAGCACTTAAGAAATTCGCAATTTTTATATTTTTTTTTTTTAAGATTACACTTACATAGCAGCACACGCTGCGTGTTTGTGGCAAATTTTTCCCAACGAACTTTTTACCAAACTCAACTCATTGCACGCTAAAATGTACTTTAAGCGCATTAGTAACGCGCACACATACACACACACACACACGCAAATATAGGTGATTACTTCTTTTTCCAAATTTTCTTTGCGCTTTGACCAAATTGATTTACATAATTTTGCATTTTCTTAATCAATACTGCTTAATCATTTTTACTTCGTTTTCACTCGACTTTTGCGCCACTTCACCACAATAAGACACCGTAATTGGTCGCAACGCGTTGTTAATGTCACAAAAAAGCAGAAAAACACACAACTTTTAAAGTATATTGCAACGCAAAGTTAACATTTTTCACAAGCGTTGCGTTTTACGCGTTCACTTCACACGACTGCCACATTGCGATTGACGACGAGTCGGCGCTGGCGATGGCTGTGGCGAGGAATCAAGTCAAGTACTCCCTGCAACCAACTAATCGCAAGCAGTATGTATGTTCTTGCTACGATTTCTTCTTGTTGTTGTGCTTTAATGTTATTGTGTGCTGTTGTCATTCGTTTAGGTATAAGCTGTGTGCGTGTAGTGTCATTCGCGCCTATTGGAAATGAACGAGTTATTTGACTTGGCGGTATTTGTAGCAAACGTGCGCTTATTATGTGTGTTGTTATTGTTGGTGGTGGGTGTTAATTTCAGCAGGCCAGGCGCTCCATTATTAGTTCCGGCTTTCACTCGTGCGGCGCGTTCAGTGGCGTCTTCCGCCGATTGCCTGTGCATTCGTGTGTGTGTGTGTGTGTGTGTGTATATATGAGTGGCGAGACGAACGCGAAAAACTGCTGGAGCTTTTGAAGTGTTAAAAAGCTGCTGGCGGTGCAAAAAGCTTTTCGTTTGAAACAGTGCTGATATTTGCAGGCGCAAAGTGGGATAGAAATCAACGTTATTTGTGAAATTAGTAATTTGTATATTCTGAACTCTGCGCTATTTTTATTGAATTTTCAATTGATCATAAATTTTTTTTTTTGATGACTCATGACCAGCTCATGACCGATGCTACGGCTGCTACTATGCCGGTCTCTTTCGAGCAATTCAGCGATTTTATCGCAATTTTCGACGACAGGCCTTCCGGAGGCGCATCTTCAACCACCTCTACACCAGAACGAAAACGTTGAAATCATCGTTGTGCRRTGGAAATGGAAACTGCATCGGGTCCATAAACTGCACAAATTTTATTGGCGGCTTGAGATGCATTTTTGCCTTTATCGTAGTGGTACTGTAAAATATGCCGTATTTTCTCTTTATTTTGC
>NW_017537656.1:873258-874919 GCF_001853355.1 Bactrocera latifrons | reverse complement strand
GACAATCAATCAAACACGTGTTAGCGCGTGAAATGAGCTTTCCAAAAAGGTATAGCATGACCCGATGCGACGAATAAAACTAGAACTACGCGCTCTAGCGGACTAGCGAAAATACCGCAAGACTTTTTTGACAACCTAATATAATGTTACAACACGCGGAAGTAAACGTCGAAGACAGTCATGTCCGTCTGGTTGTATATATGCAAACTAATCCCTCAGCTTTTAGCTATCCATTTGAAACTTTCCCTCAAGCACTTACTCATTTGTCGGACCACTAAATGATATTGCCAAAAAGCGGGACCTGGACGCAGGTGCATAGATGCAAATCTCTGAATGAGTAAAATGGAACGCCAACCTGAAGTAATGCAAACGCGGTTCCAATTCCAAGTTGGCGACGGTTCCTTAAGGCAGTGTTTTTAGTATCCTGCAAGTGGCACATACCACTGCTTTGACGACAGCATTGATGATGCTGAAGGCATTTACCACCCCCTGATCGGAAAAAAATCCGCACTTTGCAGAAATGTGGCATTGCGGTAATAAAAAATGTCTCCAGTTCCAGATTAAAAAAAAATAACAAACACAAGCATTTATGTTTAAAATGTTCTTTTTCATTTATTTTAGTATTTTTTTTAGGATTTTTCTTCGATTTTTTTCTCATTAGTAAGAATTATGCTTATAATAACTTATAATATTTTTTAATGATTTATGTATGTATGTATGTACTATAATGTATATACAACTTAGATTATAAATCAACAGACAGCAATCGCTTGCATGTGTTTGTGTGTGTGTGTGTTAATGTCAGCTACATACGACAGCTAGGACTACAATTTTTAGGTTATGTCTGCAATTATCGAGATAATCAATTCTGCTTTTCTATGAACTTATGTAATCAGCTTATTTTTTAGATTTATAATTAAATGAACTTTAAAAAACTTATGCTGTGGCAAATATTTTTTATGTTAATATAATTTTTTTTTGTATACTAAATATTTTTACGAAATTGTTTTTTTTGCGATTGATTTTTGTTGCCAATTGTTTTGCTTGTTGTTCTTACTTTTAATAAAATGTTAAAAATTTTAACTTATGTGTTTTTAGTTAAAAACACATTTTTTCGGCATAATAAAATTGATTTTTTTATTTTTTCGTTTATTTCGATTTCGTAATTCATTTACTTTTAAACATTAAAACTTGATTTGATTTTGTTGCAAGGGCTGACTAAGTTATTTCCCCATTTTGGTTTATTTTTTGTGTTTTTTTCCACATTTTTTAATAATCCGGGTTTCATAATTTTTGTTCAAGATATTACTTTTTTAAATTTATATTTTTAATGTTATTCTTTGCAATAAAAATGTAATTATTTATACAATAATTTGGACACATAATGTCGAAAGTGGAAAAAAAGTATTTGATTACTTACATAAGAAAATTAATTTTGGTGTTTTGAATTATAAAGAATTTTAAAAAATATGTTTTTGTGGTTTTTGGTATTTTCCGAATATATGTATGTATTTTTAACTAGAATATTAATTTATTAATGAGTTTTATGGAATTTACAGGAATATAGTGTTCAGTGCTACCATATTAGGATAAGAATGCAGAAAGCTTGAGGTATGAAAATAATAAAAAATTAAAAATTGTAATAAAAAAAACTAAAAAAG
>NW_017537656.1:870685-872904 GCF_001853355.1 Bactrocera latifrons | reverse complement strand
CTTAGTTATAATAAATGTTTGAGTTTCGAAAAAAATTTTCTTAAATAAAATGAGTTTTTGCGAAAAATTTAGTTGTGAAAAAACTTTCTAGTTTTTGAAATTTTTTTATGGATTTTGAAAAAATACAATACCAAAAGTAGAAAAAATAACAATTACTAAAATTTCGAGTTTTGAATAAATTTACATTTTCAAATAAAATTTGACTCTTAAAAACAAGTTGCTTTGAAAAAAATTTTCCGAGTTTTTGAAAAACTTTTACGGTTTTTGAAAAATGTACAATTTCGACATAAAAAAAAATAACTCAAACCAATAAAATTATTTATTGTTCAAAAATCTAGGTTTTCCCAACTTCAATTCAAAAAAAAAAATATGACACTAGTTAAGAATCTTTTTTTGATGCAACAAAATTTTGTTCAAATCAGAAGCAATCATTTATATAAATACATTGCTTATGTAAAAACTTTAGTGAAAAAATATTTAAAGGAAATTCTAAAATAAGCATGGCACTAATAATTCAATATTTGTAATATAAGATGAGGATATTTTTTTTCAAATAGGTTTCGAACGAAAAAATTTAAAGTCAAATTATGGCACCAAAAAGCCTTTTAAAGTTAAGGGGCTGTATGCATATTAGAGCGGGTCGATTTACAGGAAACGATAAAAAAGGAAAAATATCGCATATAGAGAAATAATCTAAGCGTCATCCTTTGCAACTTTGCCTAAGAGACAGCTGTCTGAAACCGGCTTCAAGCCAGCGATGTTTAAGGCGAAGTTTGTTAGGGATTATAAAATTTTTTCCGCCAGTTTTGAGATATCGGAATCGGCAAGATCGGACATCTATATCACGCTAAAAATTTAAAAATGGCCATATATATTATTAATTTACATATATAAAATATAAGCCAAAATTGTATACCAAAATTTACCAAATAATGCAAAAATGTCACAGAGAAGTATGCAACGTAATAGAAACAACGAAAAAACTACAAAAAACCAAAATTCCGCATTCGCCCATGCAAGAGATTAAAGATATAAATATTCACAAAAAACTTAAAAAAAAATAATGCAAAACAACAAATTATGATTTTTTTTTCAAGTATAAAAATTTTTTATTTTCACATTTGTTTGGATTGGGTGTATGTGTACAAGTGTGTAAGTGTATGTGTTTGTGTGTATTTATAGTTTAGGGTCACAGGCCAATTAAATTCTCTCATTAGCGATAAATTAAAAGTAAACAATTAAAGTAAATGTAATAAAAATCAAATAAAATGTATTAATGATGAAAAATAATTTTAAGTATACATATCTACGCATTTTTTTACAGATTACTATACATAGTTGTTGCAAATATATATCATTATTTTATATAAGTATTTAAATAAAATTAAAATTTAGCTGAGCGCAGTTGCCTAACGCGTTGCTTATTTCAAATTTTCATTTTTGTTTATATTTTCTTCGTTTCTTTTTTGTTTTTCTCTCTTCATTTTCATTTACTATGTATGTATGTATATAATAATAAAATATATTTATAGGCATATTTACAAGTGTTAAAAGTACAATATTTCATAACAAAACGCACACAACACACCAGCACTTGTGTCTCAGCGAGCAGCTTCCAACAAGAAACATAGCAGCAACAAGTGTATGTATGCATATATAATATATACAATATGAATGCGTGTGCGTGCGCATCGCGCTCATTCATTAATTATAACTTTAATTACAAGTATGTATGTATGGGTGTGTTTATGATTCTTTTTATTTCATTGTGGTTTTTTTCATAGCTATATTTATATGTATATACATATATATATAGTTTTGTATGCATTATTTTGCTTTGAAACTTACTGTACTAACAATAAAAATCGTATAAACTACATATTTACAAAATCTACGCGTGCGGCTGTGCAGGTGTCAAATGCTGTAAGACACAAAATTTTTATCTCATTTCCGATCAGCCACAGTAGTAGCAGCAACTAACTGTGGCGAGAAAGAAAATGTTAGAGAAAGCAAATGTTATAAATTTAATTTTTCACTTCCGCACAGTTTCTTTTTAATGGTGGCTTTTTTCAGTTGTAGTTGTTGTTTATATTCATAGTTTTTGTAAACTTTACTGAACTGTAGGTGTAAAATTTTTGGAATATTTATTATTTTTTTATTTTGGAATAGTTTTTAATTTTCGAAAATATTTTTTTAATTAATTTATGTAACTTATTTTT
>NW_017537656.1:866723-869445 GCF_001853355.1 Bactrocera latifrons | reverse complement strand
TGATTATATATTTTTTTTTAATTTTTATTACTACTATTTTTTGGATTTCAATTCGCTTACACCAATTAACATTTTCTATGCCTGCATAGAAAACGCGTGCAATAAAATTAGAAGGCGTTTTTTAGAAAAAATATTTTTAGGGCCAATACAACAAAAAACGCCTGCACTTGCGCCTTGCTGACGCCAACACCGCCACACGCTTACTCGCTAACGCTACAATTACGACGCGGCCACAACACGCACTAGCGCACTACCTACTGCTATCTTCACATATTTACACATTTTATATTATTTTTTAACTATATTAATTGTTTAATCGGATATTATCTACATGTAGTTTAATTAAAGTACTAAATATAATTATAATTATGTTTAGCTTTTTATTTTTATAATGTACATTTTTATAAATATAGCGACGTAATTTTATAATTTCAATATTTATTGATTTTTTATTTTATATTTTTTTTGTTTGTTTGTTGGTTTAATTTGATTGTGTATAACAATATTTATAAACTAGTTGTTTTAAAACTACTTTTTAATTAACCTTTAAATTTAATTTTACTTTCAATACGTTTTTGAAAATGAAAAAGGTAGGCATATATATATAACAGTTTTTTAATTTACACCTTCATCTTTTATTAAATTACTATTATTTTGTACTTTTTTATTTTGAAATTTTACAACTTTTATTGTTTTTTATTTTATTTTTATTTTTTTGTTTTAGTTTTCTTCATAACTTCATATTTAAATTTCAATTTTGCTGCTGCGCTCACTTAGTAACTTAACTAGGCTAGTTGTGTTATTTTTGAAATAATTTCGTTTTTGCGTTTAGTTCACAGAAACATTAAATATTTACGAGTAGTAGTAGTTTTACAAGTAGTTAAATTGTTGTTGTTGATTTTTCACGTTTGCTTTCTGCTATATTTGTTGCTTTTGTTTGTTGTTGTAATGCACTTAATTGCACACAAAAAGCAAATAATTACGCAAATAAGTTAAAAGTAAAACGAGTAAATAAAATATGTATTGAGTACACGTAGCAATGTTAGGTAATATGCCGAAAAAATTTTGAAAAGTAAAAAAAAATGTTGAAACTGGGCTAAAAATAAGTTGGGTTAAAAACATTAATTCAAGCATAAACGCTAAAGAGGAGTACAGCAAGTCACTTTTTCCAGCTTTTTTATATGCACTAAAAAAAACGCCTGTGAGAAAAATGCAAAAAAAATATATATGTATATATTTCAAATTTTTACACAAGCAAGCGCTGGAATTCAGCACTTTACGCGGCATTAAAGTGTAATTAGCGTCTAATAGAATAAAATTTAAAGTAAATAAGTTGGAAAGGAAACAAAACTAATGCCTAAAGGCAGCTTAGCGCTGCGCTGTTACGTTATTATAACTAAAAGATAGTAATAAAATCAGGTAGTTATTAGTTAGTGTTGGCTGCAAGCGCACTAAGCGGTTTGACACACTTTAAAAGGTCCATAAATTGGGAGTAAAGCGCAAAATGTCAAGCAGAATTTAAACGAGAAACGCGCAAATTAAGTTATATTTGCATTGAGTACCAACTTTTTGCTTTGCGGCGGCCTTTTGTATAACAACAACACAAGATGTAATTTTTCGATTTTTTTCAGCTCGAAAAATTATCTTTTTTTCTTTGAAAATCAATGCTTTATTTTATATTTGAAAAATTATAATTTTTTATTATTTTTCTTATTTTTTTTTTAATTGATTTTCTTAATTTTTGATAATTTTTTTTCTGAATTCTTCTTCTCTTTTTGTCTTCTTATTTCGCTTTTGATTTCAAACTCTTTAACCGCATTAAACTTTCATTTCCATATACCCCACACGCCAGTGCATATACACCACACCATATTAAATTATAAGATATTATTTTTACACCTAAGCATTGCAGTCAGTAACTAAAAAACAAATAGTTATTTGTATTTATATTAAAAATGATTCTTTACATTGACTTGTTCTTTGAGTTTTGCGCAGTTGATTTTTTATTGCTTTTATTGCATAGTTTTAATTGCTATATAATACAAAAACAGCAGAAAATTAATTTAAAAAAATTAGCAAATTTGATACGGTATTATATGTTTTACATATAAATAATGGCTTATCAACGGAAAATTAAGAAACGAATATTGAAAGAGAAAGTTAAATTGAGAAATGTTTGCAAACAGTAAATTACAACGCGCATGTAACGGTGTGTCTCTAGAATGTTTTTGCTTTTTTGTGAAGAAAGTATTTATCATGTTTTTATCAACATGTACTATGTCTGTATGTATGTACAGCTATTAGAAAATACGGTATTTTTAAGAAAGCTATTACTTTTTCTTAAATATTTCTCAACACAGCAATCCGAAGCTTTCAAAATTTTATAAAATTTTTAAAGGTTTAAAAATTTATATGCAGTTATTAAAAAGTTAATGTAGCTCTACACTTTCTCGGAAATCGAATATTGAATTTAAATATAAAATTGGGTTATGCACTCAGCAGTGATGAACTTTATGACAATGTTAACGAAACTGGGAAATTTAAAAGCGGTTATTTTAATATTTATGGACTTGTAGAAACTTTTGTAGCATATTTTTGAAGCCTTTTGAATATACATAATTAATTTTTGAAAGAAACATTGCAAGAAATGTTTTGTTTTAAAGAATTTGAAAAAAAAAACATTACCAATTTTTCGAAAGAAAATTTTTTATAATTGGAAAAT
>NW_017537656.1:863750-866142 GCF_001853355.1 Bactrocera latifrons | reverse complement strand
AAATTTTTGCTTCAAAATTTCCTTTTTTAAAAACCCTTTTTACATTTCTTTGCAATAAATTTCAATGCAAGTAATTTGAAAAAAAAAATGTTATTTAAATTTATAAAGTTTTAGACAGCTTTTTGGATTAAGCTTTTTTTTGTAGTTTTAGTATTGAAAATTATACAATTCAGAAATTTTCATTGAAATACTTATTTATCAATTAACTTTTTTGTGAAAAGTTGAATTCATGATTTATATTAAAATGTTTTGATAATTGTTATGGAATTATAGCATTTCTATTTAAATCGCTAGAGCATTTTTTGACATTACGCAAAATTAAAAAAAAACGAATGAATGCAAGAAAATTTTTTTGCACATTTCGCAAATATTAAAAAAAATGTTAGGCATAAAAACATGAAAATTAAAAAGCTAAGCCAAAATTATGCTACAAAAGTTTGCTTAAATCATATAAAACCGGTAGCATACCAGATAAAAAACCGACAGCATTTCGGCTACATAGAAATGGCTTTCGACGTCGTGTGTTTCAAAATTTCCACTGTTAACAACAGTTATCAAAAAGTGGGTATATTTATTATTACTGAAACATTTCAGAATTCGTTAATATTGAAAAATTTAATAACAGCTTCTAAACAACTTTTTCACATCACTGCTGGCTGCTCAACTTGTCTTGGCTTCATTTGCTATAAGCACTTCAAAGAGTGTTTTCATTTTTTGTTGGTTGCAAAATAATGATTTTAGCTTTCTTGTAATTAACTAATATATTAATTTATATTAATTATTCACACGCACGCGGTAATTAATTATATTAATTAGGTATTATTTACATTTGCATTGAACTTCATTATTAATATTAGTTACCGTTAAACTAAAAACTTACGCTAATTTAAGGTTTCATTGTGTGAGTGTATAGGTGTGTGGGCGTGTATACGTAACTAGAGGGGTGTAGTGGAGCGTAATAGGAAATTGATTGATTTAACATTAATGTTTTTGTTTCGCACTGTTGTACAATAACATACCTCATACATATATTTACTATATATAAAACGCTTCATCAACAGAATTTGTTATTATTGCTTTTCGGTTCGTTAAGTTTACTTGTTTTACGCACTTTTTTTGGTACTCTTTCCATTTTGTCTGTGCAATAAGCCAGTATATATACATATACATACATATATGTACATGTGTGTATGCATTATTGAAGAATACAACAGCAAACGAATTTTACAAAAACAATTCACAGTAGTCATAAAAAAGTTGTAGGTTAGGAATAACAGAACCGTGTATTGCATTGAAACGAAATCAATTGTATATTGCATTTGTTTACTCTTTTGCCTCCGGTACGTTTACTTTAGTAGAAGAACTTTAGTTTTCGCTCTTGCTTGACTTATTAGCAACCTTATCAACACGTCTACGCTGTACTGTGCCTCACTGCAACATACTAGCTGCCGCCGAGGTATACTTTTCCACCACATTAACATCGTATATGTCGTCATTTATGCCTGTTATGCCTTTGTCCCCTCACGTCGCCGACTCACTGCCACATCTCGCCGCTACCAACACATCATCTCTGGTCGGTGTGTCACCGCGCGCTGCGGTGGTATTCACACTTTTCGTCGTTGTTGTTGTTTCTGGCTCATGCAGCCACTTATGGTTAGAGCTAGTGGTGCTGGTGGCACGTTTACAGATGCTGGCACTGTTGTTGCTGCTGACAACACCACTGCGTTCGGGACTTGCCTCACGCGAAGAGGCGCGCGATGTGGACGAGGAGGAGGAGGAGGAGGAGGAGGAAGAGGAGATTTCCTCTAGACAATTGTCCAAATTGTCCGTGGACGAGATGCTGTTCGTACGATTCACATAGAGATCACAGTCTGTAACGGTTGTTGGAATGAGTTGAGTAATTTGTATAGAATAGAACGCCAGAATTGTATAAATTGAGCGGAAAAGCACTATTTGATTTATGCTTTGGTGCACTTATGCTAGTTATATAATATCGGTTATATCAATTGTATGTATATTATTTTGCAGTGTATTAATGAATAGAATGTTGTGGAAATGTTCACTCACCTTTTTTGAGGGTCGCAAACTCACTTGCGGCACTGCTCAGCGTTGCCACACTCTTTTTCATATTGCGCAATAGTTTTAAACGTTCACAAAGCTTCTCTTGCTGTTTCTCGAGTAATGTGGGTGCTGCGCTAAATTGACCTAGTGGAAAATAAAATTCTATGCTATAATTTTCTTTTTTTTACGACAGATAATGTAAATATGAATTGGGTAGCCATTTTACAAATAATGAGTAAATAATTTTTATATTTAAAATTTATTTATTTCGAAACTTTTTATTTAAGTAATACAATTTTCTTTAATTTATAATAATTAGTTATAATTTTTT
>NW_017537656.1:854008-862634 GCF_001853355.1 Bactrocera latifrons | reverse complement strand
TAATGTTCACATAAAAATATTTTATTTTGTAAAAAAAAAAAAATACATGTATCACTTTATTATGCTTAAAACTTCGTTATATTTTCAAATTACTATATTTTTATTTTAATATCTCTTATGGCTTTCCCATCATTTTTACTTTAATTTGCAAGATTTTTACTCACCTTTTCTGCCTTCGTCTTCGTGGTTCACATTCGTCAACGCGTTATCGCTCGCATTGCCACAACTGCTGCTGCTGCCGGTGCTACTGTTCAACAGTCCGGACACATCATCATAAGACACGCTATGCCGCTGCTCTTTGTCCGAGCCGCTATGCCGACGCTTGCGTTCCGGCGAATTGAGTGTATACTTGTTAAGTGTTAGTGTTGTTGGCGATGCTGACAACTGTCGCGCCATCTCCTCGGGCGAAGCATTCACAATGCTATTGTAAGCTTGCACGAAGCTGTTGTTCAGCGAAGTGGGCGTCATGTGTGCCGTTGGCGTCGACGCCGTGCTACTAACCGCCGGTGGTTCGGGTGTTGATGGCGTTGTGCTGTCCGTTGATAATTGCATACGCTTACGATACTCATTGATGGAGAGCTTACGTTTTGGCGCTGGCGGCGGTTCGGGTGCATTTAACTGCGGATTGAGACGCGGATCGTGACTAGCGGTTCTTGTAAGCGGTAGTTTTAGTGGTGTTGGCAATTTGCTAGCAGCTGGCGACTCTAGTGGTGTTACCATAGCGGTTATACTTTCCGCGGCGGTTGCGCTATTACTCGATGTGTTGTTGTTCGTTGTTTTGCCGGCCGCGCTGGTAGTGCCACTGCCACCAATATAAGTGTGTGCTGGTGTTGCATAGCCGCCCAATGTGGTGCTGTAGCTCTTCACTTTAGTGTCCAAATATTCAGATAGGCTGATATTCGCTGAAGTATTTGCTGTTGCCGCGGTTATGGCTGTTTTGCTGACGCCACCACTCGGAGTCACTGACGGACCACCTGCTAACGTGGATGTTACAGCGCTCAATATCGGCGGCACTATGGTGGAAGGATTATCACGCAATTTACCATAAATACTATTGTAGGTCGACGCTGCCGAATTGACGCCGGCGCTGTTACCAGGCAGCAAGCCTCCAGCGGCCCCGGGAGAGTGCATTGCGGGTGGCATCACTGTAGCCGAGGATGACGGCAACACCGTTACATTACCGCCGTTGGACGAAGACAACGTTGGCAGTGTTGACTGCATATGCACTGCTGCGCTCAAATGGCTAAGCACTGGCTGCATGGGAAGTGTCTTCAAGAGGTTGTGATTGTGTGTCGGTTGCGATGCTGTGCCTACAGTAGGCGGCATGGCTGGCGTTGGTACATAGGTGGCGATGGGTGTACCCATGGAGGCGTCTACATTGCTGCCAGTCACCGCACCAATGCCACTGAAGTAAGCGGCCATGAGCGGTGGTGGTGGACCGCTGACGACGACATTATTGAAGTGCGGTATGGCGACATGCTCACGCACATAGGTGGGTGGTGGCAGCGGTGACACGTGTGCGCTAGCTAATATGCCGTTATGTTCAGCTACCGCCGATTTATGTGCGGCTAAAGCGTCTTTGTCCGCACCGCCACAACTGCCACCGCTGTTATGTCGATGCCGACTGCCGCCACCCGAAGAGGACGAAGACTCGCGTCTCTTACGCGCCGCCAGGCTACTGTTGCTACTTGAGCAGGATGAGCTAAACATATCCTCGCGACTGTCTCGGCTGCCGCTGTCTTTGCGATGCCGATTGCTGTTGCTGGTGACAGCATTCACCAATGGCAAATCTTTCGTGAGTTCCTGCTCGAAATTCAGCTGACGCTTCTTGTTGATGGGCGGCGGTGGCGTGGATGTGGTTGAGTTGGTCGCAGCGAGTGTTTGTGATTGTGGCACTGCAGTGCTGGCATTCGATGATGACGACGTGGTGCGATGACGATGATGATGGCGCTCTTTATCGAAGCGATTATTGTCGCGTTCGCGGCGTTCATCAGCGCGATCTTTGGCATCGCTACCAGCAGACGCACTGTTGCTGTTGGTCGAGTTGTTGTAATTGGATGCACTGCTATGTGTTTGTTGTTTGGTGCTCGGCACCGGTGTGGAGCTGCCGCTACTTTTGCCGCTGACATAATCCTTTTTATGCGATGATGATGAAGACACCTTTTTCGAACTAGAACTCGACAATTTACCGCTGTGCGCCGAAGAAGAACGACTGCTACTGCTGGTACGCTCCTTGCCGTTGCGCTCCTTCTTATGCAGTTTCTTAGTCGAAGACGAGCCACTGCTGCTCGAATTGGTCAACGACTTGGAGGCGCTGCTGTGTTTGCTGCTGCTGCCCACACTTTTCGCGGTGTCGTTATGCGCATGCGCATGCGCATGCGTAGAATGATGACTGTGATGCGACGAATAATTCGTTGTGGCTGACGATTTGTTTTCCATAAACTTAGCACTTTTAGCCACCAACTCGTTGGCGCCACCGCCAAGCGCTGTTGCTGTGGTGGTATTTGATTTCGACTTTTTGTTGTTGCGTGACTGTAAGATCAATATATTCTCCTTGTGGAAGGAATGCAGACAGGCTTGTATGTCATCATCGGTTAGCGGTACTTTGCGTTCATTGCTATTATTGTTGTTAGCGGCATTCTGTTTGCGCGGTGCGAGCGCCGTCGAAACGCTACCGTTATTAGACATTGGCGTTGCCACATTATTCACATTAACAGTACCAGCTTCCGAGTTCGACGCGTTGACGGCAGACGCTACCGCTGTGACGCTGTTGATGTTTGCAGCTATTGACCCAATTGTGGTTGTAAACTGTGTAGTAATTGGCGTCTGCGCTGCAGCCGTTGTAATTGCTGGTGGTGGTGGTGGTGGTTTGCGCTCAATAGCAGCTGCTGCGGCTGCGGCTAAAAATGTCATACAATTCGGTTGTGTGGCAGCGGTTGCAGGCGTGTTGGGCGTGCAATTCTCAACTTTCAGCGTCGCTGTGGGTGGAGCAGTTGCAGCCGTTGTTCTTGGCACAATATCATTATTGTCACTTTGCTTTGACATCTCGTGCATGCGCGCAGATAACGGTTTTAGCAACGAAGTTTGCTGCACCTCTGTCATTGTAGCTGAGGTCTCCACAAGTGAGGTCTCCAACTTGAGACGTTTCTTGAGCGGCTCATCAGGCGTAATGACGCTGCTGCCATCGAGTGTGAGTAATTTCAATGGCGATGTTTTGGTAGGTGTGGTGGATAGGCGCTCCTGAGCGTCCACAGGCGCAACTGCAGTGGTGTATGTAGACTCCGAAGATTGCGAAGTTTCCACTTTAGGATTACTTGCTGTAAATGTATGTGTATGCTCTTCCTTCTTTGGTTGCGCCACTTTTGTAAGGTCAAACAAATGCTGATATGGTTTTTCATTCGCCACAAGAGCATTTTCTTCAGTCGGCGCAGATTTTATGGGCTTTTCATCCTCCACTGCACTGACTTTAGCAGCGTCTGCTGCTGCTATTGTAATTGAGCTTTCAGCAACGTCATTTGCGGCCTCTTCCTTCTTCACTTGCATTAACACCATCTCCTCAAACTTATCACCCGCCATGCTCTCTTCGCGCTCCACATCAATTTTAACATCATCGCCGCCACTTGTGTCTTCCGGTTCGATTTTGACCAGATTATCTTCCGCCGCGAGCATTTGCTGATGTCCTGGACTAGGCGAACGCAAAATATCCACATCGTCGTCTTGATCAATAAGCATAGCATCCGGCTTCAGCTCATCCGCTGCTGTCTCCAGCTGTTGTGGCGCTTCCAACAAGCGCTCTTCTTTTGTAGTTACTTCCAGCTTAAAACTTGTATCTGCCACATGTGCTATTGTTGTTGTTGCAGTTGTTTGCAGCTCATGTACGCCAACGCCACCTACGACATCGACATCATCGCGCTCCTCCTCCGCATCATCCTCCTCTTCATCGACTTCCTCCTCATCGCTCGTCTCAGCCTCATGCTTTATACACGCGCTTGACGTTACGCCAGCGTTTACATTCATCACATCCACTTGCTCCGCTGCCCTTGTGTGCATACTTCCGGCGCTAAGCGCCGTTGCTGTTGGTTCTGCCTTGACTAGTCCAACTACTGGCGACTCGAAGACGTTGCTAACGCCAGCTGCCGGTGAAGCAACACTGCTGCCACCCATATCCTCCTCCTCCTTCACGTCACCACTGATGATAAGTCGACGCTTCTTCAGCGGCGTCGTAAAGCCATTGGGCACATTCAGCACCGCGTTCAAGTGCGCGGCCGCCGCCGCGGTTGTGGGTGAGGCATTTTGCAAGCCCGCGGACATGGTTGCAGCGGTAGGTGTCGGCGTCATCGACTCATCTGTGGTGGTCTCCTCGCTGATCGCTTGGCGCAACCAACGTTTCTTGACCGAGGAATTATTGCTGCAAGTGCTCACCTGCAACGGCAGATGAAGCAGACTGCGTGGCGTACAGCCAGCACCAGCGATTGTGGTCGGATTATAGACGCCGCTGTTGCCACGCTCTGTTTGCTGTATGAACTCTTCGACTTTCTGGGCTGCCATGCTGAGATTTTCTGGTTCATCTACGCTCATGGGCGTGCCACAATGCGCATCGTTGGGCATATAGCTGGCGTCCGCCTCGTTGTGCTGCTTCCTGTAGTCACACATTGTCGCCGCTTGTACCAAAGAGTCCAAGCCCAGCATTGTGCCAGTTGGCAAGGGTGTTGTTTGTGGCACTAAGGCGTCAGCGCCGTTATTATTCGTGGCTGGTGGTGGTGTTGGCGCAGTCGGCGGTGGCGAGTCACTACCGCTGGTATCGGCATCTACTTGATTCAGTAGCCAATTGGACATGAGCACTTTCTTCGTTTTAGTTTTATTGGGGTATTTGAACTCACCACTTGGGCTAGCGCCGTCCATGTGCTCTTGCAGTGGGCCAACAGCCGCTTCGATTAGCAGGCAGGCGGAACTCACTGGCGTGGCAGGCGGTGAAGCGCCATTGCCACTGCTGGTTGTCGTGCGATGTTGCGGCGATTTCAATTGCTCCAGCGCGTAGTGCGTCGCATACTGTTGCTGCTGTTGTGCGGTTGGTGAGGCCACTGCTTGCGGTGATTGTTGCGGCGTCGGCGACATTTTCAGATTGGGATTGGCGAAAGCGAGCAGCAGCCCCGCAGCCTGATCTTCGTTAGTGGTAGCGAGCGTATCGCTGTGCTCCGCTTGCGTATGCTGATAATTGGGCGCTGTGGTTGCTAATTGCGCGGCTGGTGATAACAACGATGTGGACTCTGCTTCCGAATGCGCGTTGGCATTGCCAGCGCTATTGCCTGTGTCGTCAACGGATTCGTTGCTGCTGTTCATGCGACTTTTGCGCCGCTTGCGCGCCTGTGCGCTATGACCGCTGTACGATTTGTGTGCTTTGCGTTTTTTCTTGCGCGCATTAGCCGCCGACACGCGTCCGCTGCTGTTGCTCAGCTCGCCCATGCTACGTTTTGTGGGCGTGGTTGGCGAATTACTATTGCTATTGCGTCGCTTAGTGGCACCGGAAGACGCACTGCCACCAGATTTGGTTTGATTTTTACGTTGCTGATTTCGCTCCATTTTCTCAATCGCGCGCAATATGGCTTCCATTTTACGATCTTCGCGTGAAAGCTTTGGCTTATCTTTTGAGTTTGGTGTCACGACAGTTGAGTCATCATTGACGCTACCGCTGCTCGTGTTGTGTTGCTGCTGTTGATGATCGTCCTCCGAGAAACTCGTGGAACGCGAGCTTGACGACTTGGTGCCAGGCGTTTTATGGCTACGCGCAGTATTCGGTGGTACGTACGCGGCGTGCACTGCATTGTTGCTGTGCTTCTGTGGCGACTTCGGGCCAGCGTTGGGCGAGGCGGCGCCAATAGCAACAGGAGTCTGTGTCGGTGGTGGTAGTTCAACAGTGGTTAAAGTTTGTGTTGGTTGCTGTTGTTGTTGTTGATGTTGTTGCTGCTGAGGTGCTGCCTCTTGCATGCTGCCATCAACGAAATCCTGTTGAGCTGCTGGCGGCATGGGGGTGGCAACAAAGTATTGTGTCTGTTGCTGCTGCTGTTCGACCTCACTCGCATCAACTGCGCGAGGCGTTATGGTTTCAGGCGTGATAACAACAACACTACTGTTATTGGTTATTGCGGCGCTTGGCGCTAACGTTGCGCAACTGCTGGTTAGTGTCACAGCAGTGTTGAGCGATTGCAGCGCTGCCGCCGCGGCCAAAGACGCGTCACTTATTGTCGGACCAGCGAGTTCGCTGTGGTGCAGTTGTTGCTCTTGCGACTGTTGAATGAGTAAATTCGTCTGCGGTTGCGTTGAGCCGCCCGCTGGTGCCAATGCGGTAGGCGTTGTTGTTTCAGCGCTGGTCACCTCTTGCAACAGGGGTGCACTTACATTGTTAGTTGTAGCTGGTACTTGTTGTTGTGACGGTTGTGGTGGCAGCTGCACTAGTTGCTGTGACGGCGATAAAAGCAACGGTGTAGGCAAGGCGCCTAAGATCTGCTGGTGTTGTTGCTGTTGCTGCGGACTGTGTTGCACAAAGAGCGCGCCAGTGCTGCCGCGCTGAGCGCCCGTTGCTGCTGGTACGGACTGCTGCTGCTGAGCCTGCTGTTGTGGTTGCGACTGCGCCTGTGGCGTCGGTGAGTGCATGTGTAAGATTGTAGGTGATGGTATCGAGACGGATGGCGACGATGACGAAGTACAAATACCCGAATCATGCATTACACTCGAAACCGAGGAGGTGGCGCTCATATTGCCATTGCTATTGGGCACTACAGCCGATGCGGCAAGCGCGTGCGCCGACAAAATGTTAAGACCACCATTACTTTTGTACGAGCTATTGCTCAGGCTGGCGTTCATATTCAGCGGCGCTGTAGGCAAAGCTACGCTCGGGCTATTCATGCCAGGTGCGACGGTTGTGCCGATGCTGCTGTCACCACTGGACGAAGTCGAACGATTGCGATTGATGTTTTGCGTGGCGCCTTTCTTCTTGCTGCTGCCAGCTGGCAACCCACCCATAGTCAGTTGCAAAGCCGCCGCGCTGCTGTTGAGCTGTACGCCACCATTTAAGGTGGTGGAGAGCGCTGACTTCCGACTGCTGGATTTCGTTGCGCCGCCCGCGCCCAAAGACTGTTGCGTCGGCGGTGGACCGAAGAGGCAATCCTTGAGTAGGCCGCATGCGCATGCTGTGCTCGTCGGTTGCACAATGCAATTGCTGGCGGTCGCCTTTTTGTTATCAATCGCCAGCAAATCGTGTGGCTCATGCTTGATGGTGATCTCGGTGCTTGCGCGTATGCGCATTGTTGCCACAATAAAGAGGTGTATTGTGCCCTTCTCGAAGAGATGCTGTATTTCGGCATTGGGTCGACATGAGCGACGCACGAAACGCGCTTCATTGCCGTAGGTACGTGTATCGACGCATATCTCCGGACCCTTGAGATAAGCTGGTTGTGGCGGCAGCGGTGGATATGAGCCATCTTGGTTCATCGTTTGCATGGGCGCCTCTGCGTCCGGTAACTGGTAAAAGAAAATGAAGGGGCCAGGCGTTTTATGCGCTTTTAGCGTAGCTGCTAGAAAATTGCTGGGTGGCGGCGAATTCATATTCACCGACGCGTTTTGTGTTTTATACTGCGGACTAAGCATGTATTTGCCGCGCAATTCGAAGATGGGGCAACTCGGCGCAATATCCATGTTGCTAATAAGTATTTTACCGCCTGCATGTGGCACAGTGGTGGCGCGATTCTCCAAGCCATTATTGCAACACTCCTTCAGTGCACGATTCTCCGTATTTAATATGCTTTGCAGCAGACTCGGTTGCTTGGTGATCGCATGTAGACGCGCACGCAACTCGGGCGAATAGTGGTTGGTTACGGCCAATTCGTAATTCTCAATCCATTGGCGCAGATTGGCTGCATGCTTTTCTGCAGCGGTTGCAGTGGCGCTCAGTCCATCGCTACTCTTCGACTTGCGTTTCGTTGTCTTCTTGGTGGCGCCCGAGTCTTTGCGCGGCGGTTTGCCACCTAAAGCAGCCAGTTTCTCGGCTTTTTTAGATTTCTTACCAGCAGCTGCATCTTTGGCGGTTTTCTTCAACACCTTACCTTTCTTGGTCGTGCCGAGCGTCGTTGTATTTGGCAGTCCATGCATGTTGCCGTCAACGCCGCTACCCAACATAAACGCATTTGAGTTGCTGACGCCTAGATGCCTTTGTTGTCCATCTTGCAACTGATAATTGCCACTCAGGTTGCCTGCTCCGCTAGCGCCACTTAAGTAAGCGCCAGTGGAACCGGTCGCATGTGCTGACTGTGCCGAAAGTAAAAGCTGAGTTTGCTCTTTGCGTTTCATTAGTTGCAGTGCACGTGCGCGCGCCTTATCCACCGATCGCGGCTGGCATACTTCACACTGGTACTCATCGGGTATATTCTGACGATCGATGCCCATACAGTCGACATGCTGCCACACGCTGAAAGTGTAAAATATGTATTTTAACATTATTTCCCATGCAAACTAATATTAGAAAATGATTTTGTAAATTAAAATTGTATCAGTATTAATAAGTATGGAAATTTATACAAACAAAATGGTTATAAAAAAATTTAATTTAAATACAAAAATAAATTTAATATAC
>NW_017537656.1:838832-852798 GCF_001853355.1 Bactrocera latifrons | reverse complement strand
AAGTGATACATAAAGAATTTTAAAATGCGATTTTTTATTAACAAATTAAATTTAAAAAATGAATAAATATAAGTAATTGAATTAAAATACTCAAAACAGATGAAATTAAAATAGAAATCAAGTTTTCAAATAGATTAGAAACTTAATGAAAAAAATATTCTTTAGAAAAAATATTTATTCACAAATTAAAAAAGACATTAACTGAAAAAAAAAAGATAAAAATAGTAAGCGACTTTATATAATTTTTAATTTGTATGAATAGTATAACAAAAAAACTAAACTAAAACGGCACTTACGAGCACTTATCACAGCATATCATATAGCCATCGTCGTGCGTCAAATCACAGATACAACGCGTCACCGAATCATCTTCAGCTTCGGCTTCGGGTGCAGTCTCGGTTTCTTCGCCAGGATCAATATCGCCGATAGCAATACGCGAACCGTTACTGATGGCCGAATGAGCATCGTCATCCTGTTGCATGCGGGGTACTGCGGGGTAAAGAGAAAAGTTTAATTAATTTTAATGGAAAATGTAAAATAATTTGAAGCTCTAGAGAGTAATTTACAATGAATAATAATAACTTTATTAATGCGCTCGTGCTACTCACTTTGTTGTCCGTGCAAAGTATATGTCGATTGACCGCTTGATGGCGGCGTGGGCAGCATATTGCCTAGGCCCGTTTGTCCTGCCGCCGCCACAGTAGCACCAATGCCGCCCAGTGACCATTGCTGACTGCCGCCGGCCGAATTGGCGGCCAGTGCCGATTGTAGCTGCGACTGCGACGCAGCACCTGCCAACATTGTACTATTCGATGTGACCCCCACTTTGCTCGTGTGGGCGACACTGCTAGCCGCTTGCGCACCACCAACGCTCTTTGCGGACTCTGCAGCCGAGAGATGCGTGGGCATGGCATTGGCGTAGGTGTGATCCTGCTGTACGGCATGCAAGATGCGCAAACGCAGATCTTGCGTGTTCACTGGTGTCGGTCGCACCTCTTCACCAATGATATCTTCGTCATCAGTGGCTGCATTAGTGTTGACAGCTGAGGCTGCACTATTTGTGGCGATAGTGTAGCTGCTATTCGCCAGTGTCGCATTGGTGGCTGCTAGCGATGTCTTCAGTGTTTGCAGGTGTATTATTTGCGCTGACGAATGTTGCTGTTGTTGTTGTGTATCAAGCGGTATATTCGATATGCTTGTCGATAACGCATGTGCACCCTGTGTGCTACCATGATGATGACCGCGTGCGCCCGCGCCGCTACTACTGCTATTGGATTTGTAGTAATCCGCGGCGGATTTGCGTGTGATTGTTGTGTTGGCCTCATATGACTTGTTGCGCTCCAAAGAGTGTGTACGACTGCCGGGTGCGCTATGCGTTTGACGTCCGATATTGGGGGCGCCGGATGTGGACATTGTTGCGTAAACGGCGCCGCCATTGGTTGCCGAAGCTGACAAGTAAGTGGTGGCTGCTGAGGCAGGAGTCTGATGCTGCACTGGATTCGTGTATTGTGTGCTAATGTTAGGAGATGCAGACATTTGCTGTTGTTGCACCGTGCTGCCGTGTTGGTTCGGCTGTTGGGCAGACAATTGGTTACCGCTATATAGGGGATATTCTTTGGGGGAGAGCAACACTGACGTCGGTGAAGTATGTTGTATCACAATTTGCTGTTGCTGTTGCTGCGGGGGTGGTGGCATTGCGGCGACCTTTGTTTGATGTTGCTGCTGCTGATAGCGTTGTTGGTTGCTGAAAGATTTTTGGGCCATGCTTTGCAGTATGCGTGCGGACACCTCGTCTGTCATGGGCGTGCCATTGACGACCATTATATCATCGTTTATCAACGTTTGTGCGCCGGCGTTGCTGTTGTTATTGGCAGCTTGCGTTTGCTGTTGCTGCTGGTAAATAGTATTACTGCTGTTGTTTTCCTTAACAATGTTTGTTGTTGTTGGTGCATCGACAAATTGCAATTGCTGCTGCTGCGCATGCTGACGCAATGTCACTTTAGTCTGTTGCTGTTGCTGCTGTATGGGCAATGTTTGCGTCTGATGTTGCTGTATTACCGTGGCATGTGTGGAATTTACAAATTTTATTGTATTATTAGAGTTGTTGGCAACACTTCCACTGCCGCTATTTCCAGCGCCCGCTGCGAGTGTGACCACATTATTGCTGCCGGTCGAGAATTGATGCTGCTGCGTTTGTTGTTGTTGTTGTGGCAAGGTTTTGTGATGCAGATGTGTGCCTTGTGGCAAAGTTGTGACGTGTTGCAGCTGCGTTTGGTGCGTAGCATATTTGCCGCCGGCCATTTTAGTCACTTTTGTTGTGGTCGGTTGCAGTTTGTGGCCACCGCTGCTGTTGCTTATGGTGTAGGTGCCCAGTGATTGCTGCTGCATCATATTGACGCCGCTACTGGCATTGCTGTTATTGTTAATAACATTATTGAATTGTTTGAGCAACTTGGACGTTTTCACTTTAGCGCCACTCTGGTATTGCGGCTGATGCAATTGGTACTGTTGTTGCTGCTGCTGTGTTATATAGGTAGTCTTGACACCCGGTGTCTGCTGCATTTGGAGATTGTTCAAAACTTTGCTATTACCATGCGTCACCTTCAAGCTATTCGTCTTCTTCAACATGTTGCCACCGTTGCCGGCAACGCTGACACTTTTCGTTGTTGCACTGCTGCTCAAATACTTTTGCGCACCCACAACAGGTTGCACCAACATCTGTGTATGTTGTTGCTGCTGCTGCTGTGATTGCTGTTGTTGACCTGGGTTTGTTGTCATCGATGTACCAGAAGCCGTTGGCTGTTGCACAACACGTGTCACCATCTGTACGTGGCGCGGCACAGACAGCTTTTGATACAATTGCTGCGTCTGCTGCGCTCCCTGTGAAGTGTTTTGCCCCGTCGACTGCTGCGGCTGTTGTATATATGTTGTGGAGTTCAACTGTTGCTGCTGCTGCTTTACACCTGTCTTATATGTGCCTGTAACGGTATATTTTGGCGTCTTACCACCGCCAGTGGTAATTGGTGCGGCCGCAGCTGCTGCTGTGGTTAAATATGACAAGTTTTTGGTGCTCATATAATTTATAGTTTGTGCCTGTTGTGCTTGACTCCCGCTACTAACACTTATGGTGTGTTGCTGTTGCTGCGTGGATAAGCCACCACCTGCGCCAACGCTCAGCGTCGATGTTGCCGTTGTGCCTGGCGTGTTGGGTGACGGCTTGGCCAAAACGGTTAAATTGCTAAGCAGCACTTTCGATTGACCACCGCCACCGACAGCTGTAGCGCTGCCACCATCGATTATCATGTTGCCGGTTGTGCCATCTGTAGTAACGATTTTGAAGATTTGTGGGTTTAGCACCTCACCGGTTGTGGTCGATATCATCATATTGGTGGCACCCGAAGCAGCCGCTTGCTCAATAAATTCTTCGCTTACTTGTATCACCTGCTGCTGCTGCTGTGGCTGCGTTTGTTGCTGCGATTTTTGCTGTTGTGTATGCATTTGTTGTGACAGCTGATGTTGCTTTTGCACATGTTGCTGTTGCTGCTTAGGCTGGCTAGACTGCAGCTGTGTGGCCAGCTGTTGTGACTGCTGTTGATGAATTTGTTGTTGCTGCTGCTGCTGGATTGTGGTATGCTGTATAAGTTGGTGTTGTTGTTGATTCATCTGTATTGTTTGTGGTTGTTGCTGCTGCTGCTTTACATTAATGTGTTTGATTCTCGTATTCGTTGCTCCTCCCGTTGTTGCTGTAGTCGTTATAGTATTGTTGCACTTATTAATAGTATTATTGCTGTTACTGCTACTGCGCTGCACTGCACGTCGCATTAGTGGCAACTGTGTTTGGCTTCTACTACTACTGTTGCTGTTGCTGCCAGCAACATTATGTTGTAGCTGTTTCTGTTGTTGTTGTTGTTGTTGCGGCTGTCGCACATCATTCGCACCATAATATTCGTAATATTTTCCAATGGTTGTTGTTGCTGACTTTGCTGTTGTAGTAGTCTGTTTTGTTTGATAAAATTGTGGCTGCGACTGTTGCGTGGCTAACTTTGATGTCGCCGCTACCACGCCGCTTGTTGCCCCGCTGCCTGATTGTGTTGTCACTGCTGTTGTTGGCTTCTCTACGACAATTATACCAGACGAGTGCAATGGCATCATTCGCTAAGCAATGTTACAACTATTGTTTTGGTTTTATGAATGCGTCTGGCATCAGAGCTTGCAACAAATACTTGAAACTTCCAAAAAAAAACTTATCAAAAAAAGTAGTAATGTTTAATTTTAACGCGCAATTCAAGGCAAATATTATTTATTGTAAACGATTTTTGTTTGTGTTCAATACACCTTAATTATTCTTCAAAATAATGGATTCTGCTAATAGAGCATGTATTCAAATTTAGACTTCTGCGCTTTCGAAATTCGCTCACTTAACTATTATCATTATTTAAACCAGGCGCTAATCCTACCGATGCTGTTGGAGGCGGTCCCCCACCCACATGGGGGCTTAATGCGCAACAAAGTGTTAGGTGTTTACTATTGATGTAATCCTTGTAGTGACTGGTGGTGGTTGTTCCAATTAGTTGAAAAGCTTTATAGAAGGTGTTTGAAATTGCTTTTGTTGCTGCTTCTAGATGTGCTGATACGATTGTTGTGGTTAGACAAACGTTTTTGGCTTCGTAGTTGCGGGAATATCTATTTTTTCTGAACATTACATTGTAAGCCATTACATCAGGGGACATCACTGAATTGCTGTTTGCTCTCAATTAAAAACACAGTGCACTTTTACACCTAGCGTTCGGCTCTAACACTGCAAATTATTTAATAATCAATTTAGGTATGTAGCTACCAAGTAAATGCGACAACTGTTGCTAGATTTTAGCAAATTTCGATTTGTCGCGAGTGGGTTTAATTTTCCGTGGAATTTTGTATTTAAAAAGAAAACGTCACACAACCAAGTCCTTTCGAACGTAACCTGCGTTATTTAAGTTGTGATTGCGTTCGCGTTTTGAATTCCGATTCCGTTTACGCTTCCTTGGTTTGCGGTTGAAGCGTCGTTTTATTTTTGGCGATTCCACTGTCGTTATTTTCAGTGCCAAACTATGCAGTTCACTTAATTTACCTTCTAGACTAGTAAAATTAATTCACTTATATCGTTTTAGGAATATTTTCGGTTTTACTCGTTGTATGTTTATTATGTTGCTGATTAACTGTAAGTAAAGAAAGAAAAAAAGTAAAGTGAAGAAAAAATTAATATATGTACATATATATAAAAACCTATTTATAATATAAAAAAAAAATTTAATAGTACGAGATTTTTATTTTTTCTTACAGACATACCACACCATACACGTCAACTCACGTCAAAATATGTTATACATAATGAACGAAACGATAAAGAGTTGATAGAGCAAGATTATTGGCATGTTTAAACATTAAAGTCCCCAATAAACTAAAAGAAAATTGCTTACATATTTAATTGGAGACCATTTTAAGGTTTTTTTTGGGAAGTTAAAAAACTATAAAAAAAATATATCTAAACGAAAGAGCTTGGCTAAAAACTAGGCAGAAATGTCAGTAGGAAAAAGAACGTAAGAAGTACTCAATTGTGTACGTACCTAACTACAAATACATGCAGGTAGGTATACATGAAGTAGATTGTGATATAGAAGAAGCGAAATGGTAGCTAAAAGCAACAATATAAACTTGTCTAAAACGAAGAAGACAATAATAATAAATAACGCAGATTGCCAAGTGTCAAGAAAGCCTGAAAAACAACAGTGAAATGCCACGAATATCGGGCGAAAAACAGTGCAAGTAAAGAAGTAAGAAGCAAAACAAAATACACACAATTTTATTGATTACATTAAGATATGGCTGCCAAAGCGATGTGGCGCTGGAAAAAGTATAGTTGAGAATGAGGCAGATAGTGTGCACCGCCATTGGTATAAAGATAAAAGAAAATATAAAACCAAAGAAATTCAAAATATAAAATAAGCAAATATATGATAACAGGTATAAATATGCAGTGGAAGACAATAAAAAAGTAGAATGCATAATTATAATAGGTATGCCTAGAAAAAAAGATAAAACAACATAAAATTATGGAGCGCATATTGAGATTTATTACGTTGTATACCACATATAGTTGCACCGTGTATGCACAGAAATTCATTACAACTACGCCTGTTACATAACACCTTCAGTAAGATAGGCAATTAACCGAGTTGCACCATTCACTGACAGTCAAAGCAATATAAGAAGTTTTCGGAGAGGGGAAGAAGTATGTACATACATATGTTGCGGTTTAAGAAGCTAATATATTTGTTGGAAAACTAAAAATGGATGGGCTAAATACTTTTCCCCTAAAACCCCTAAAAAACTAACAAATATGTATATCGATTTAAATGGCCCAGAAACTTGATAATTAGTATTAATATTCAATGTGAAATCAATATACATCCATATAACAAGAATGTAATTTCGGTAATAACTACATAATAATACATATACATACATACAGATGTACATATAAGGTAATGAAAATAAAATCCAAAAAAAAAAAAACAAACAGATATAGCAAAATATCTAGCCATGTATTCAGGCTTTCTTTCTTTCTTACTTTATTTGATTTATGATTTTTTTTTTTTTTTTGCGAATAAACGTAAGAAGAACACACCTTTTCACCTTATATGCGCTCGATAAGACAAGCCTTCATATCTGCAGCTAAACGCAACGCAAGAAAACAGTCTTATGGGTGGGTGGTTGGCGTATGCTCCAGCAATAGCAACAAAAATTTCAAGACAACTATGACAGTTTGAAAAATTTTTTTATATAAATTTTTTAATGCATGTGTAATTAAAGAAGGGGAACGTTATATACCAATACGTTTATTGGTAGATAATTATACACAAATTATATATACAAATAACGTAAGAATTAATATTATTTAGGACAACCTTATGGGTTACGTGATACAGACCAAATACGATAACAATAAGAAATCAATATGATTTGAATTATATTATATACGTACATTCACAGACCTGCTATTTATCAATTTTCACTATACATAAATATATTAAAACCAGTAATTATAATTTCCACATTTGCACAACGAAGGTTTAGGCCTATTCAAGCAGACATATAAGTATGGACATTTAGTAAAAGCGACCAAAATCAAACAAGAAGCTGTGCAAAATAATGATATATAAATAAAAATATTTTTTTGCAGGCAATCAACAACTAAACAACAAATAAATAATATTATATTAACAGCTGGCAAGCCTTCACAACCAGCTAGTTTGCCCAGCCACAGGCCCAGTCAGTTTGCTGCACTTGCCAACAAAGCTATTATGGCGTTTTGTTTACTTTGCAAATAACATATACGGCTATTGCAACACAACGTCAGCGGCTGCCGTCTTCTCATTTCGATCCATCGATGCAATGTTGTTCGTTCACCTCTTTGGCCCACTCCCTCAACACCATTCACCGCCGTCGTAGTAAATAGTGAATGACTAAAAACCAGCAAAAATGCATACAAATGCTAGTGAATATGTGTGTATGTGCATCAAATGCAGACATTTTTCTTTGCACTGTTTCTGTTTCCCATTCTTTTCTTTCTTGTGTCAAATGTTTGCTTTGCTGCCACACAGATTCTTTTTCATTTATATGCAATTCTATTCACATACTACAATTACCCATTATATTATTCAATGATGGCCGGTAGCTCGTTAGTTTCACCGCCACTATATTGGTAGCGAGTTTTTTTTTTTGGCAAAAACATAAATTTTACGTATCACAACTAGATAGCGCTCTCTCCTCATCTTGGTTTAATGAATTTTTGCAAAAGTAATTTTTTTTTATGCAGCAATAAAAATTTATTTTTAAACTTTCGTTGCATATAATGAAAAAATGGATACACAAAAAGTGATACGACAAATTTCAATACCTAAAAATATCAAATTAGACACTGCTATAACACAACGAATGGTTTGTCTCCAACGAATTGTGTGTATTTCAATGGGCTTATGAGAAATTCTCATTTTTAAGGTTCAATTGCATAGTTCAGACTGCTGTCAAATCGAAACTTTAACACTAAGCTATATTCAATATCATGTAATATACATCTAGCACCTACACAAATATTACTAAATCTTTGAATGAATAATTCATAAAGCATGAGAGATGTGGATTTAGTATATATGTATGTGTAGTGGATTATAACAATTAAATTTATTTAAACTAAGTACGCACGCATACATGAGCATATTTATGTATGTATATGCATATATTTGACCAAGGTCTACATCTCACCTTGATCTAGTGTAATCTGTATTAGGGCACGCATTCTTCCCATGCTATTCTTAGTGAACTTCATAAAATGCTTTGTTCAAAATATGTGTTCCCAATTAATTTGTGTATAAGCGCAAAGCTTATTTATACACACAAATAGTTTTAAAAATTTTGATGAACAAACATGTATGTAGGAGCACAAAATATGAACCATTTATGAAAAACATACTTTTATCAAAAAGTCATATTAGATTATATCATTATATATATAATGCCTAAGAATTTGTGCTGTCTTCTTAGTGCTAAACACAGTTTGTTATCTCAAAAATATTTACGGTGTTAAAAGATATTAAAATTGATTAATTGTAATTTATCACGATCAGTAAAATCGAAAACTGTTAAGCTTAGATTAGTACATGCACACATCCAAGTATTTATTTATACCAATCAAAGGTTCCGCATAATTTTAAAGAAGCGTAGCAAATCCGAATGATTAATAACTGGTGAGTGAAAAGGGTGCTCATAGCATAGACATACAACTATATTTATGAAAACACAACAAAATGCACTGCTTTCGCTAGTCAGCTTAGAAATAATATTGTATGTGAAATTCAACTAAAAACTACGTCCAAATTATTTTTTATTCAATTAGTTGAATGGGTATGCAGCATAAGTACACATTACATATATGTATGTATATGTAAATACATATGCATATACAATTTAGATTTAGACAGGAAATGGAGCGACAGATATGATTCGCAGCACAGCACATATATTGTATGTGTACCAAACATTCTAATAATGTTTTCACAAGTAGAATAATAAATGTAGTATATTCCTACAAAACGGTATGGCCTATGTAAAACGAACCTTTAACCCCTACATATACAAATAGAATGAATTATTTATGTTAATTACATTTTGTTGTATGTCTCTGATTTCTTTAGCCTCTTGATTGCCTTATACCACCTTTTTGTATACATTTGTACGTATGTATATGTATTAATTCAAAAATAAGTTTGTTAAAATAATCGTGCCGATGATGCGTAAAATCGTTGCAGTAGGTGTCTAATGTAGAAATAATATAAAATTCAAAACAATTGTAAAAATTTATTTTAAAAAAATGTTATTCACATTCTGCAGCTATACAAAATTTACTTATACATTATGCCACTGTAGCTAATTTCGTTCAAGGGAAATTATTTAACAAATATTTTTAAACGTCTTCATATACATTTATGTTTTGCCGAAAATGTCAAAAGTGTGAACGAATTGATATACCACAAAACTTGTATAAAATATAAATACATATTTTTACAATTTTTAGAACTACATATATTGCATATAACAATTTATTGCATATATTTTTCAACACATAATATGCAGCATAAGTAAAAAATAATAATTATCTCAAAACTTCGTTGGCGGGTATATTGGTAAAATTTCGCAATATTTAGTTAATACATTTTTTACGAATATTCTACATATGGCATACAGAACTCGTTTTTCAACTTTTGCTTTCGTTGCACCATCAAGAAAGAACCAAGCAGAAGAGAACAGCAGAAAAATACTATGTATAAAAGAAAAATAATAAATAAAATAATGGATGACAAGGATAACTAATACATTTATTTGCGTAAACGGCGAGATAAGGCTGAGAGTTCTAACTGAAAACTGCAGCCAACTTCAAGCAGTATACGACAGAAAGGGAATATGGTATAAAATACGCTCAAACGACGAAGAAAAGCAAAACAAAGGCAAATCGGGCATACGAATGTATGCGAAGCAAACGTAGTCAAAACACAGCCACATTGAGACTAGTAGTAGACTGTTTATTCGCTCATACACAATTGAGCGAACATCTAGCTATCGCAAATTTCAATATGGCGCACTATAGCGAGTAAAATGAACGAACGAGCTAAGAATGAAAACACTGAAATTCTACGTCGTAGGAAATAGACTTTGCCTAATAAAAAAAAAAATGCCAAGCTATCTAGCTTGAAAAGTTTGATGATGTAACAGATTTATTAAACTAGCTCTTTGTTTACTAATATGATTGTGGGTTAATAAAGTAATACAAAAATAATTAAAATGTCTCTACACTTTCTAGAAACAACGAGATGGGAGAGGAATAGTAGGAGGGTTTTCGTATAACCATATCTAATCTGAACATAGAACATTGTAATTTTCCAGAAGTTTTGTTGTATTTAATTTTGTTTAAACTAAAAATTTGTAGCAATTAACTGCAAAATAATAAATGTATTTAAAGAAAAAAAAAAAATAAAATCACATCGAAATTAGCTCCAATTGTTCGCACTTTCTCATATTAGCAGTGGGTCACTCGCGCAAATGTGTACCCACTAACAACGTTTTCCTCGATATTAATTTTAAAGCGCTGCCACAAATCAAATTAAATTTAGTAAACCACATAGTTTTATATTTTAATTTGTATCATTGCTCATTTATACATACGTAATGTATACACATACAAATCTTATTAATTGCACGGAAATAGCACATTTTTATATACAATAGTTTCCTATTGCAGTAGAAAATTATACTCACATTTTTTTAAATAAAACACAATATTTATACTAAGGACAAAACGTTTTGCCAATTAGTACTCATTTCATTATATTAATTCACAATTTTCCAAAAATCTTGCCTTAATATGGCAGTTTGAGCTAGCTTATTTCTTTCGAAGTGCTCTGCTGAAATTTTTCAACTTTTGCTTTTGACAATTGCGTTCACAGCCAACTTAACCAGCTATAAAAGAGTATACACCGAAAACCTTACAACAAGCAATCTAGCTGGTATGTTTATACAAGTGTAATAAGAACAATATTTTGTATTTACAAATGCATATTTCGTCAATAATGTTAAAAAGAGATGAGCTTATTGAGCCGCACTAAATTCTAGGCTTTAAACAACTTGTGTGATAGAAACAAAATCCGACGCCATTTTTTAAAATTCTTATGAGAAAGAGATGGCTATAAGCAGCTAAAAAAGACAGGAGAAACGTATAACAACGAATACAAATTAAAAATGGCTACCCATTAAAAAAACCACTCGATATTTCAAACGTTTTCAGACAAGAGCGCGCACTTTTTACAAAGGAATAATATCGATAGTTATAAATACCTCATTTAAACTAAATTTGCATTTTAAAATTGATGATCCAAAAAATCATATACAAGTTTTCTCATGAATTTAGAACATACAATGCAAATCAACATTGTTATATGCTGATGGACGAATACATAATTTTGTTTCTGTACGTATGGCAGCAAAATTGTGGTATACCATGATCTTTGAAATTGGAACAAAATTGTAAATAATTTTTTTTCGTAAAAATTCTTATAAACGAAATTAAGGAAAAATCAATGTTTTATATGCATCTATTTGTTTTATATATGATAATACAAATAGGAATCAACTTACCTTAATATGCATTTTCGATCTAGGTTTAAATTTCAGTTCATTTACAAAAACATTTTCAATGAAATCAAGTCACATTCTATATAATATGAACTTTTACACAGTTCATTATTCAATTCACAATATGACTTTTAGTTAATTTAATAATTTGGAAATTCCGCAATGCACTTGTAAACTGATTTATTTTTAAACAATTTTTTTTCATTAAAAATATTATTTTTTAATATAAACAAACCATTTCTTACAAATGAATACCTATGATATACAAAAGCACTACTTTTACCAGTAATATTTAAAAATTACATTAAGTATTAAAACTTGATATTTAATTGTTTCGCCATTGCAAATATATGTAAAAGGGAGAAATTTGTAGTTGGCGCAACGTCAATACAATAGTGGCGAGGTGCTCGCAATCAATTCATGTTTAATATATTGTAATGTTCACCGAATAGCCAAAACCACGATGGAACAAAAGCATTAGCATATTTTGAGATTTTTCTCTTTCTGGCGTTTGTACTTTTTTCTTCATTAAAATAGCACCCTATACTGCTTGCAATTTTAAATGTTCAAAGCATTCTACGTGAGCCCTGTATATCCCTCAGTTCAAATGCTATATACATTTATATTTTATATGTAGCATAAATGTTCATATAGATATATACATATGAAAGACATCCAGTTGTCTCGTACACTCACAGAAAAATCCTATATTTGCGGATTCACACCTACATATGTGTGTATGGATGTACATCCGTTGCGACGTGCGCCTATACCCAAATGAAAATACCAATTGGATTTCAGTTTCAAGCAATCGTTTGTAGTATGTTAGATTTCCTAGTTTTCTAATTTTGGTATTTCTGTTATATATACGTGTGTACAAAATATATCAGATCATGATAGAGCTACAAAACTCAATGAAATCGACGATAATTGGCATAATTTTATTTCGCCATATTGAGTACTCTTTAATTAGAATTGAAAATCAACGTCAAGTTTTTAAAACGAATACATATATTCATCATATACATATTTATTTCTTTTAAAGCCTGTATTTTCTCTGTGCCTAATTCTAAGTACCCTCCGTTTCCGCACTCTATTTTAATAAGCAAAAACACAACACGATTTACTCGTTGCAGATCGGTTATTCGTTCGCATATTTTTCGTTCAATTTCCCTATTAGTTACTTTACTCTCTTACTTCCCTTTCTAAATGCAAAGAAAACTAAAAGATATTCTATATTTGCTTTTCGTGCTATTTAAAGATTTCAAACTTTTAAAAAATAGTTTGTTTAATTAAAGTTAACACACACCGTCACTTATTAGGGCTTCAAATAGGTTTTTCACTAATTATTAGTATTGGCGAATAAAGCGCGACTGGCTTTAATAGCGAGTTTCGCATAGAAAAATTTTTTAACCTCGAAATTACGTGTTTAAACCACGTATTTCTACATTATTTTTGTCATTTCGTAAAGCGCGCACTACTCACTTATTTTTTATCAATTTTTTATAATATTTTTTGAAGATTTTACCACAATTTTCCCACTTGGAAAATGTGTACAAGTTTTTCACGTCTACTCACGGCTGAACTTCACACAGAGAATTCAATAAATGGCGGCCACAGCGTTGAAACGCACGTTCGCTACTTCCAAATTCATACCTGACTACTACGCACGATTCTTTCACTCTATATTAATAGTTGCCATACTTTTTCGGTCACTCTAACATGCAATGTACACAACTCGTTGCAAGATAGTAAAGCATTGTCTCATAAATAGCATTTTCCAAAATATGGTACTTATTGCCTTCTCTTGCTTTCGGCGTTGCTCTAGGTGTACATCGTGGCATATTATGCTGTTTCACATTTATATGGTTGAAAAGGCTTTAGCGGTAGATAGATAGAATATACTATATATATATGAAGAAATAAATCAGAAATTCTACAATGACGCATTATGTTATTGTGCAATATTTTTGAGGCATGCAATTTCACGTATTTCTAAAAGCTGAAGCAATTTCAATAATCAGATAGATAAGCATATTTCAATTCAATGCATGCAAGTGAACAGTGCAATAAGTAATAAGTACTAAAAAGCTCTATACAACAAAATTAAAAAAATAATAATAATAATAAAAACCAAGTTTTTGTGTCAATAATATTGTACAATAGATATATTATTTTATATAACGGCTTTTGGTATAGCGGTTCTAACTTGAAATTTGTATTCGGAAACACGTGCAGTAGC
>NW_017537656.1:799852-838802 GCF_001853355.1 Bactrocera latifrons | reverse complement strand
ACAAGAAATTGAGGCAAACCAAAGAATTGGGTGAACAAATTGCGGTAACGTGAAGATGTTGCTAGAAACTCTAAATAAAATAAAATATTTATAAACCCAAAGTTTCCCAAAATTCATAGAGTAAAAAGACTTCTGTGTAAGCTGCAAGTACTTTTTCTTCGGCATAGAAATAGTCAATAACTGTGGTAACCTTCATTTTTTGTTTTTGTTGTCATTTTACCTGATTTTACATTCTTTAAATCCATCATCAACCTGTTAGTTACACATTTTAAGTTCACGACAAAGCATTGCAAAATAAATACAATGGCAAACAATCCAACATTGATGAATACGTCGCAGGTGAGTGGTGCAAATTATAATAAGTGATGCAGGTATACGGATGTTTTTATCTTTCTACTCCAGACAGCACGGCTCGACAGTTATTGCAGTGAAATAATGCAGTTACAGCAGTCACAAGATGTGGAATTTTTAAAAAACGCGTTAGGACAAATAAATCTTGATGCTTCAGAGTCCAATTTTAGTAGCAGCTTCCTAAATGAAACACTCAGTGTATGTGCCCTACTAGCAAGTGTTGGTTTGGAAATTTATATGGATTTGTTTGCGGAGCATAATATTGAGTTAGAACAGTTCTTAGAGTTGACATATTTGGATTTGCAGTTATTTGGAATAGATGATTGCAGACACCGTAATCTTATTATGGAAGTAATTGCTGCATTTCGATTTGATTAGTGCCGCGTACATCAGTTGATGTATTATAGTGGAAACGACACATATTTAAGGAACAATTCAAAGAACTTAAATACGGTGTTTGTCACCAAAGTTAATTTTAAAAACTTATTTATATACATTTAGCTAAGTAATGGAACAAGTAACTTCCGAGAGATATTTAAACAGACATAATTAATATTAATAGTAAATTTTTAAGAATAGCATATATAGTAATTTAAAAAATCGGTATAGGTAAAAAAAAAAAATCATGATCATTATTGTTTTAGTTTTCATTAATTTATTTTCCAGTATACTTAAGTCATTAACAACATGATCTTAAGTAATTTTTCCCACAAACGTTATACATATATTTATTATATAGGTAAAACTAAATATTATTCATTCTTATCACTCTGATTTTTTAGTATTATAAATGTTACATGAAAACAAATGATCTCATTAATTTTAATTTTTAGTTTTGTAAAAAAAAATGTAATTTACACTAATAAAAGTTACTCATATAACAAAGGTTAAAATAGACAGTTCTCGATTTCTGTTGTCATAATGTGGACCAACTTATCAGCTGATTTGAATGCATTCGGCAAAAGAAAATTAAAAGAAAACAAACGTTTAAAAACGCACGTGCGACATTCCATGCTTTGTTATTTGAGCGTATATTTAAAAAACCAAACAAATAAAATTTTGAAAATGAGTGTCGAACCATTCAATGAGTATCATTTGTGCAATTTCAATGAAATTACCAAATTGGAAGGTATTTTTCATAACAAATTCCTTTACATATTAGACACTTAATAGCCTTAATTCTTGCTAACAGATTTGCCCACAGAAGCTTTGCGTCAGCTTTGGTCTTGTAAATGGACAACGACGCGTTTACAAATCATTTTAGATAATTGGAGTATTAACAATACAAAGGAGCCAAATTTAGAAACAGCGGACACACTACTTTGCCATGCTGTGGAGCTGACACTCCTATTCGTGCAAAACAATTTTACAGGGCCATTTAAACAACTGGAGGAGTTCAGCAATTTTCTGCAAACAAAAGCGTTAGGAGAATATGATCCTTTTAAGCGTCTTATGGAAAATGGTGAAGAAATAAATCCAAATGTCCAACTGGGCGAGTTATTAGTGTTAGCAAAAGAAATTTTAGATTTACTACGTCAGTATTGGCCGGACTCATTGGTAAGCACAGCAGTTACTTATTTTCATAATATTACTTAATTAGAGTAAGTAACTTTTTGGTCTACCGTTCTAGTATCTGCAATGGTGGCACATGCGTTTAATTTACATACAGCAGAATGTAATTGATGAGTTAACCAGTAATTTATATGAGCAGCTTAAGTTAGTAGCTGAAAGTCTATTGAAAAATGTTGAAAACATACAAGATAAAGAGCTGCAAGCCTTACTTTACTTAGAGGTGGGAAATAGTTACTTACTCTTTCATCGTTCACAAAAAGCAGACTATGTGCTTGAACAGTTATGCCAACGGTTTGGTATAGTGTTGAATGTGGAAGGTATTTGCTTTAAAAAATATTTTGTTACATTTAAAACTAAATGTTTTCCAAATAGGATTACTTGGTGTGCGCACGAAGTTTCAGCAGAAACCGCTGCCACAACTCTGTCTGAAAGTGAAGCATACCAACAGTGATTTGCCATTGGCACAGGCCACCAACGGTAAAACGAATATACCCAAGTTACTGCTTTTAGATGACGACACAAGACTTGAGCGTATACGCTTTATTGAACCGAAAGATAACGAAGTGATGACATTGCCCAGCGTACTGCAGGCTTTGGTGCTAGCGAAAGTGTAAATATTGCTTTTATTTTTCTTCTGTCCGTTCTAGTACTATGTAAAATATAATTTTACAGTAAACAACTCAAACGTTCGCAGCCAAAAGATCGTCTTGCCGATGAAGAACTGGAGCCATATATAAAAACGCTTTTATATCAGGAACATGGGCCACTACAAGTACGTCAATCCGCTTTGCTGCTTAATTGTGTGCAAGAGTCGAATCAGCGGCGCACAGTGGAGCGCAGTTGGAAGCAATGTGAAGGTGCCGTTAAATTACTTGACGGACCCATATTTACATTACCAGAGCGACTCTCCTACGCATTTGCTGGCTTCCTACAACCCAAATGGCAAGTACAAATGCAGCTATGCCAGTTATTGTTGTCATTGGGTATGACAAAAACGGCATTGGATATTTATCTGCAAATACAAGCATGGGCCGAAGTTATCCAATGTTATACGAAGCTGGAATTGCGTCATAAGGCCGCCGAAATAATAAGACAAGAATTGGAGAAGAAACCCACTGTGTTGTTGCATTGTCTGCTTGGCGATGCCATTGATGATCCCAACTGCTATGCAACAGCGTGGGAGTTTTCCAAACATACCAGCGGCAGAGCGCAAGCACACTGGGGCTCATATTACTTCCGTAAAGCAGAGCATGTCGAAGCCATACCACATTTGGAGAAGTCTGTGGAGATAAATCCCTTGCAAGAGAAGATATGGCTACGCTTGGGCTTCGCTGCCATACAACTGGAACGTTGGGAGCTCGCGGTGCACGCGTATATAACATATACACATATCGAGCCATTGGGTTTCGAATCGTGGAATAACTTAGCAAAAGCTTTAGTAAAATTGGGCGATAAACCGCGAGCACACAAAGTGCTAGGCGAATCGCTGAAATGTAATTACAACAACTGGAAGGTAAAAATATTTGTTTTTGAGAAAAGTTTTTTTTTATTTATCATTTTTACTTTTAAAGGTTTGGGAAAACTTCATGATTGTTTCCGTGGATACGTGTAATCTAGAAGACGCGCTGAATGCTTATAACCGTCTCAGCGAGTTGAAGGATCGCTATCTGGACTTGGAGGTGCTTTGCGTTACTATTGGTGCCATTGTGGAAGGCAAACCTGACGCCAAAGGTCAAACTCAGGAGCGTTTGCGTAAGAAAGCCATCACTTTAATGGCGCACCAATGTATTAAGCATGGCAACGAACCGAAAGTATGGGAATTGGCAGCACTACTTGCTGTTACACCGCACAACAGGGCACAAAAGCTGGTTAAAGCTGTGAATGCGTATACTACCAAAGAGCTGGAGTGGGCGACGAAGCAACCGTATGCGCTCAAAGTGATACAAGTGTGTCAGCAAGCCTGCGAATTGTCTTTGGAGGCAACCAAGCAGCATGCGCCAGAAGAAACCGACGTAATGATTACATCACAACTGAATTCCGCACGTTTGGCAGCGCAGGCTGTGCTACGTGCCACGGCAAAAGTTAATGAGAAGTGGCCGGAAAATGAAGAAGCTCTAACGGTACTGAAAGCGCAACTCGAAACGCTGACAGCGACGGTTAAGCAGCGCATGAATGCAAGTTGATAATATTTTAGTTTAAACCTGTGTTTAAGTTTAGAAAAAAATGCAAATTAATATTTTAAAATAAAGAAAAAAAAAATTGTATTTCAAATACAGCTAATATTTATTTAAAGTAAATTTAATTTCGTGGTCACTAAAACACGCACACACTGATCGAACGAACCGCACACAGCTAAACCCAACTTATCGGGATGCCAATCGAAGCTATGTACCGGTTGCGACGATACCGTTGAGGCATGCAACATTTGCAGTGTACCCGATACACCAATTTCGTTTTCATCCGCATCGGTTTTGCGTCGTTTTTCTGGATACTCGTACTGCCATAAACGTATAGAACCCGTACCGCCACAAGAAACAAATACATCTCTGTTTTGCGGTAAATGTCTTATAGCCCAAACCGTTGATTTAGGTCCCGTTATAACACCATTCGAACCAACGCTGCGGCCGGCATTTCGTTCTTCCACACAACTAAATCCTTTCGTTGGATGCTGCGTACGCATATCATATACCAGCAGTCCACCTTCGAGTGTAGTGACACCCATTTTGTTCATTGGTATATCGGCGCGATCGAATTCAATACCACATATGCCATTTTTAAGTGTGGTTTCCCAACGTACGGCAAGTTGACGCAAATCAAACAGTTTCAGATCACCGTTATCGTAACCAGCCGCCACACAACGTTCGCCATTATTGTAACTATCGCCAAAAGCAACAGCCCAACAGTCACGTCGTTCATTGCGATTTATGCCATCGCCTTTTACTGTCTCCGGGCTAATATCGACAACTGGCGCCGAGCCCTGACGCATATCCCACACTTTCACGGCACCATCACGACTGCCCGTGACAATCTCTGGTGCTCCACAATCCAACTGCTTGCCACCAATGGCATCAATCGCATTTATAATGCTCTTGTGCGCCTCCACATTGTACACCGGTAAATCTGGTCGCTCCAAATCGCTGAAAGTATAAAGCGAAGTTCAGTGTGTTTATTGTAAATAAACATATTTACATGGACTCACAGTACTTGCATACGTCCTTCAAAATCTCCAATTGCCATATGACGATTACGCAGGCTGGATGCGCCAAAAGTGCCACATTTGAAAGCAGTCTTTTTGACAACTTGCTTAATTTTCTCAGCTTTGGCTTCATTCAGCTCATATATTTCTAAAATACCATTGCTATTAGGCTTTGAACCTAGTACTACAAATTTCGCAGAGCATGGTATCCATTTCACGTCGTAAATGGTATAGTCCACACTCTGTTGAATGTGCTCGATCATTTGCGGTTTATCCATTTCATTGAGTTTGCTGGCTTAAGTTACGTAGTTCTCTTGCTTCTCTTTTAAATTGTTTGTTCAATAAAGTCATCAATAAAAATTGTTGAAGTTATTTATTTCGCCACGGTTACTATGGTGTTTCTTCATTGTGTTTTTGAGGTTAAAGCTGTCGGTTATTTGGTTTACGAAAAGTAATAAGACGAGGCAAACAAAATAGCAGCTGATTACAAAAACAGATATGTATGTTGCTATGGAAGCTGTCTTAACCCTTTTATGAATCTCTAAAAAATATTTTTTTAGCTGAAATTTTGGTATATATAGAATTTATGCTTTATTTTTTATTGAGTTTTTAATAGTAATTGTAGCATATTTTTAATTGTAATTATTGAGAATAAAAATTTGCGATATATGCATGTCAAATCAATCATTCACCCAAACCCATTGGCTAATGCTTTAGTACGTTCCTGCGATCAGATACGCCTAAAGAGAAGAGATATGCCAGCACACTAAAGAGCAACGTATCACCAAAAACAACTCAATCACTTGTTTGAGCAGGTCTAGTTTTTAAATAGATTTTATAAGTTATTGTTAAGCTTAAAGAAAGCAGATGCATTAAATAAAGAAATTTAAAAAAAAATATATCAATATCACACTGTTGAGTAAAATTAATATTCTACTTCGCTCCTTAACTAATATTTTCTATGTTTACACACTGACAACTATTTGTGATCAGCTGATTCAAAACACAAGAGAGAACATTACTCTTTGAAAGAGTGCACTAACTAATAAGAGCATAATTCTGCAACGATTCTTTTATATAAGTATCTACATACATATATATTTATATATACATATTGCCTAATCGCAGAAAAAAGTAAAATAACAAAAAATACAAACGTTTCCAGAGCGCAAGCTAGCAGCAGGACAGTACGCGCCGAGCAAATGTTAACGAATAAAAGTGACAACAGCAAACAATGGCTGAGCCGTCAAATGCAGCAGTCGGTCGTCTGAGTTTTTGTGAGTTGGTTGTTTGATTTCTTAGAGCGTATATACATAAATAACTACAAATATTTAATCGTATTCATTGTGCCGTGACCAAAATTTCTAACGCAATTTTCACAAAATAATAATTTACTTAACCCAACAGCTGATAGCGTTGTGCTGTACCAGAAAAAAATCGAAACGTTAGGTAAATATATCGACGTTACCTTCGCAGTGAAAAAGTTTTCATTCTTTATGACAAGATTCGGCGTTATTAAAAACGCAATAATTAAGCATTTGCTTTGCTATATTTTCAATTAAAATTATTGTGTTAATAGATTTGCTGACCAAAGAGAAAACAAAGTCCAATCTGCCGCCAGTTATATTTGGTGATTATTTGTATACATGTTTGTATGTATGTATATAATAATATAAGAACATATGCACTTGAGTGGCTAACGCCAGCGTTGCTGCCTTTACTAGCGTTTGGCAATAAATATTCCCGCTCTATCTACTTGCACTTATCGTCACCGCATTCACTAGTTTTTCGTTTTGTGTTGCTGCTGTTTTGATTATTGGAGCAATATCGGCGAGCGCGAAATTATGTAAAAAAAATTCAATAAATCAAACGTAGATTTGTTCGGTGCTCTTAAATATGTATGTGTAAACAAAAGACAAATACTTATTTCAGATTGACAAATAGTGTGACAAAAAAAGAAATTGAAAAGAAAATTTAGTGAAAAAGAAAAAAACTGCAAATTAATCACCAATTATAAAACACCAGCGTTAGCGTGTGAAATAAAACAAAAATAACACCGCAAATTGTACGTTTGTACGTCATGCAAATAAGAGAATTATCTTAAAGTGTAGTGTCAGCAAAGCCCAAAGTGTTGAAAGTTAAAATATATTCTTATGTTTAATATAACAAATTTGTGATCACTAGTGTAATTAATAGCTGTGCTTGAGTCAGCATTTCATTTGTAACGTATTCTTGTGTTATTCACCTCCTAGATTCTTACGAAAGCAAGTAATTAACAGCTGACAGCTTGCCTGATAGCACCAACAACAAAAAATTGTATTTCGAAAATAAGAATTGATGTGATGTGATAACAAAAATTAACAAAGGTATGTACATATATGCATAAATAAGTATCTGTATTTGTAGGTATATTTAATGTGTAGGTGTGTAAGCATAAACATATATACATACATGTACATATGTATATATGTATATAGTAACAGTGCCAACAAATAATACCGCAGGGAGGGAAGAATATGTATATCATAAAACATTATAAAGAAATAAAATAATAAATTACCTTACATTCAAAATGGTTAAAAGTAATTAGAATAAACAATAAAATGCAAACAATAAAAATTTGAAATTTATATATTAGTATAAAAAATTAAATTAAAAAAACGTTATTTTCGACTGCTTCGCAGCTATAATACCTTTAACAGGTGCATTTCCTAAGACATAAAATTCTTCATCTTTATATAATGCTATATGCTATATGTAGTGTATCTGATAAACTGGATGGAGATTGTAGCTTTTTCTTGGAGTAAAATTATGCTAAATTTGGTGAAAATATTTTCAAATTTCTACATTCGATATATGATACCGATGTATGATCTCCGACATTTCTTTTTGTGTTTACTTTACATACTTAGCGGCAAACTGTTCAGGTTATAAAATTTAATAAATCACGCGTGCAAAAACAAAATGGGAATTCCCTGACTGACATTCACATATTTCACCATTTGATAAACATCTTACACCGCACTCCGTGCAATGTATTAAGTCGCGTGTCTTTTTGCTAGCGTATACAAAGATACACAGTTTGTATGTTCGTAGTATGTGTCTTGAAAGCTACCAGGCTATAAACATTAATTTGTATATTGAAAACTTTTTATCCAATATCAACGTATTTTTATACTGTTGCAACATGTTGCTACAGAGTATAATAGTTTTGTTCACCCAACAGTTATATATAACATCTCAACTAATCGAAATAGATAGGTTTATATATTATATATTATAAATGATCAGGATGATGAGACTACTTAAAATCCGAGTGACTGTCTATCTGTCCATCAGTTCTTCCGTGCCAGCTGTAACTTGAGTAAAAATTGAGATATCTTGATGAAACTTGGTACATATCTTCTGGATTTAATTCTTGCACTTTGCAAGATTATGCAATGTTCGGTTATACCCGAACTTAGCTCTTCCTTACTACTTGTTAAATTTTTTTTTATACTAAGCTGTCATTTTTCGCAATGGGTATATTCTTTTTTCCATCAAATTATTACATAAATATGAACATAAGCAGTTGTTGTAACAGCAGAAAATATTCCCGAAGATATTTGAAGGAATGCTGCCGAGTTGGCAGCCATTGGTCGAATAAAAGTCCGCGTTTTTCGGTAACGTAGACGCGTTGTTGTTCTTGTGGCAGTAAAAAGCATTCCTCAAGTAATTTCGAGCCATTGTTCCGGTTAGACCGGATTGTCGTGGGAACAAACGTAGACACGACTATGGGCATTGTAGGAATTGTATATGTATGTAAATATTCGGTTTCGAAAGAATTTAGCTCTCCTTACTTTTGTCATTTGATTTATTCAAAAATTCTCTTATGGTGATTTGAAACTTTTTCAGTGCTTGACGACACCCGTATATGTTTTTTTTTTTTTTTAATTAATGGGATGGGCAAGATTAATTTATGGTAAGCGGTGATGTACTTTGACTTTTTTTTTAAAGAAAAACAAAGAAATTTCAATTTTAATGAGCAATGTTTATTATCATTCGAAAGAACATTATTTGGCATTTATTTTTTGAAGATTATCGCTTTCAAACGTTGGCCGCGGCTACGTCTCTTTTCGATGCCTCGTTCGAGGTCTTCCAAGGCCTGAATCAAAGCGGAATTGTCTGCATCAACTTTAGGCTTATATTATATTATTTGGGTAAAAGTCTAACGGTGTGATATCCAATCGATTGCCCCAAAATGTGAAATTATCTGCTCACCGAAGTGCTCTCTCAATAAATGCATTAGTTGATGCGATTGTCTTGGCACTTTTCAAGAGCCCATAGAGCGTAGCGATGTCGGTTGAGAACGTCGAGCGGCTTGAGTTCTTGTACAAGCTGTATTTTGTAAGCGAGTTGCTGGGAACGCCGCCGTATCAATTCTTCACGGTCTTCGTGAACGCTCTCAGCAAGCTTCTTTATTATTCAATAAGGAATACTGGGTCTTAAGATGGGTGATGGTGTTGCGAATAGTATGCTCAGTAGGACGATTATGTTGACCATAAGTTGAGCGAAGCGCGCGAAACACATTCTGTAGAGAACGGGAATTTTGGTAATACGACTCACGCGTGATCTGTCAAGAAAAAGCTATTGAAAAAAATATCTCTACTTGGATGACCCGTTCTTAAGTGTTATCGTTGAATTTTATTTGGCCAGCTACTTAATTTTACTAAACGCGACGCAACACTTTTATCGTCACATTTGAAATTACTGTTATCGATACTGTTATCATAATCAGGGGTTATTAGTTGATAGCATTTCTCGCCGAGTGTAGCTCAGTAGAAAATATTCAAGGTTTTCAAAGCACAAAGAATTTCCCAAACCACTCGAAATATAATTGAATTAAATCCAAAAAACTTATCTTATATTACATATCTACATATATAAACATGAAGAGTATTAAGATAAAAACAAAGTAAGCTATTTCTAAAAGAAAATAATACCAGCTGTAAGCAATCTGTATACAATAAATATCTGTATACTTAAGTGATTTATTGTTGATTTAAAATTTTATATGCAGGCTTAAATTTAAGCTTCTTAGAATTTCTCTGACTTATAAAGCTTGGTCAATGTTTACATAAAAAGTGAGATAATTTACATGCAACATTTTTATGCAAAGATTGTTATCTTTTTGTCAAGCGCAACACAGTGTTTTGATGTCTTGTTAAGTACTTTATACTTATAAGTATATAGCGGAATTTCCCAAAATGTTGGTTTTTCAATTTTTGTTCTGGAGTTTCCGGTTCCATGGCGCAAAACCGGCAGTTTGCACAAGAGGCTATATCCTTGTTGGGCAATTATTTCTTGAGCCTGCAGTGCACAGTATAAAGCGTAACAAGAAAACGGAACTTGTCTTGGGAGAGGTTGATCATATCTTTAAATCTTACTAGGTTTTTACGTGCCAGGAGTTGCTTACCAGCTGCCAGTGCCGTTCTCTCTCCACTATCTCATCCGTGCGGAGCTATTCCTTCATGGTAACGGATCCCACCGCAATCCATGGTCCTGGTTCCATAATCCTGGAAGGCGGCCATCTTATTGCCGGCTACCCCTTTATGCCCCGGCCCAGATCAGGTGTACACAGATGCAAACTGATGGGCGTTTCAGCCTCTCCTCTCTCTCTGCCTTACACTCCCCCACAAATAGCGATTTAAGTCAATAGTTGAAATTAATTAGCGCTGAGTATAGCGATGCTCCAGTTGCGATAGTTGCGTTGAAAATTGCTTGAAAAATATCCGTCCGAGCCTTTACAGCTTTGATAGTTAAGGAACTACCGAAGACTGCGTTGCCTTGGATATCCTAGTAACCGCTCCATTAATAACAATAGGCCTTACGATCATGGGATACAGACACCTGTTGATACCTGGTTTGCAGATCAGAAGTTTGCTCTGGAGAGTGTTAATTCTACATGTCTATTTGACCTTTACAGAACCTACAACTCCATGCCACCAAGTGTTAGGGTTGGGTATTAGGGTATTATCCAAATTTACCTCGTGCCATTATGACAATGTCATCGGCGTACCGATGGCACCGAACCTCATTGTTTGTGGGCATTTTAAGGAGCTCATCTATTACGAGGTTCTATGGTAGGACGGATAAAACTCCACCCTGTGGGCAGCCCCTCGTAGTACCAAGACGAATCTTTCTCTCCCCCACAGTGGTTTCAGTTATCCTAGTACGCGGTACAGCCACTATCCGTCTGCATACTGGAGCCGCCACATTCGTTTTCTCTAGTGCCTTGCTGACACTTGCGGGAAACGCATTGTCAAAACTACCTTCAATGTTAACAAAGGCGCACATCGCAACCTGACCCACCAAATTCAACATAAAGACCAAATAATAACCTTTCAAGCTATGTATTTGAAATGCATCAGTCAAGGGTATCACAACTTCGGTAGAGGTAGCTGAGGACGCAGTTCACGTCTTTTGTTCCTCTTATTTTATTTGTTATTCTTATTGAATGCCCGAAATTGATAACTTTGAGAGTTTAAGACACAGCTTTCACTATCAGCTGCATTCTGTAAAATTTATTGACATTTACGTCAAGCATGTGTTTGACAAATCCACATTAATATACCTGTCAAAGTGCTAGACGACACCAGTTAATGCTGTTTAAGTCGCAAACACTCAGCTGACCGGCGAAATATAATACTCACATTTACATACATTGTATATATACACATTGCGCATGTGACAATCGGTAACCGTTTGCTTTGATTTTCAATAACGTTTTAAGCATGGATAATGTTTTAAGTGCGTTTTTTCCTCTTAAAGTATTTATATACATATATACAATAGTGCCATAACAGCGTGCCGGTTGACCTCGTTTTCGTTTTATGCGCTTTTTTGTCATGCGACAATTTCTTTCACCATACAACTTTACTCTTTTTTTTCTTATAATTAATTTTTTTTCTTTTTCGATTCAGACCTTTGACATTAGTTCATAGTGACAACTCAAATACTCGCCGTGAATGGATTTCTGGACAGTACAGTTGCCAAGCGCATTCAATGATCGTCACAGAATTCTAGCTCTATTAACATTATTATAGTTCAATCCAATAACAATTGAGTACGGTCTTATTGTATAAATAAATACTTATATCCATAAAATGACGCTGAAATTTTTGCAATCATGCTATAAGAAATATAAAGCGGGGTTCATACTTTGCGACTGTCTACATTCATATGACATTTGGAACATGTTTTCAATAACGATTGTATACGAATGTTCAAACTCTAGACTTATGTAGATGATCAAAAATAAATCTTTATAACTGATTTCAATTATATAACGAAATTAAAATACTTAAAAGAAGGTTGCTTTTTAGTGGCAGCTTGCTTTGCGACTCTGATTTGTATAATGACCAAAAATTTTTGGTTCGGACAGCGGATGGTGTTTGTAGTGCATGCTATTTATTGTATATGTAAAGAAATTTTCGATTTGGAAACTTGAAAACTTATTGATAACACAAATATGTATATCGATAATTTTTCAAATCGAAATTCAAAACTTATCGACAATACAAATACATCGATAGTATTATAGATAAGTTTTAAATTTACATCGATAGTGTTATCGATAATTTTTAAATTCCGATTTGAAAAATTATCCACATATCTGTGTTATCGATGAGCTTTTATGATAGTGGTAATCAGAGATATTTTTTATATATATGATAACTTCTAAAATACCATAATTTTTTAACAATACCTTTTTAGTTCTACTTCCAAGACTCAACTTATAAAAGTGGCTTAAGTCGTTGTTAAAATAAAATGGAAATGTGATGTAAAAAAAATTAAATTGAAGTTAGTAGCGCGTCAGAGATTTGTTTAAAAATATATATTTAATACCTTTGTTCCACATTGTTGTTAGTATTAAATAAAAATTCGTTAAGCTGTTACCAAAGTTATCGATTACAAATATCAAACTGTTTTCAGTAAATATCAGTGCACAGATTTGTTTGCTATTTGAAACATTTGTTACAAATTCGCTTGTTATAAAAAACGTAATATGCGATTACTGAAAATATCGATTACAAATATAAAATATTTTCCGATAAATATCGATATACGGAATTGATTGCTATTTCCAACATTTCTTTCAAATTCGTTAATTAATAAAAAGTCGATATGCTGTTACTAAAATTGTCGATAACAAATACCCAGATTTTGGATAAATATCGATAAACGAAATCTTTCGTGCTTCCAGTATTTGTTACTAATTCGCTTGTAATAAAATACTTAACTTTACTAAAGTTATCGATTACAAATATCGAACTTTTTTCGATAAATATCAATATACGGCATATTTTGTATTTCTAATACTTGTTTTGCATTTGTCATAATCAGTAAAAAGTCGATATGTCTTTACTAAACCTATTAATTGTAGTTATCAAACTTTTTCCGATGAATATCGAAAAAACATAAGCATTAGTCGATTATTATTTTCCACATAGTTTCCAATATAACATTTTAGTAATGTTAACTATTTATTTAGAATAAATAAGAGCTTTATATAGTGGGATTAAATTAAAAGATATATATCGATATTATCTATATTAATTTTTTAATATATATAATAATAAAAACAATTTATTTTAAATATCGATATAATTATTTTTTCTTTCAGACATAGCTTTCGTTAATACCACAAAAATGTGAAATTATTAATCAAACAGTCATTTTATGGTAAATTTTAGGTAATAAAAAGGTAAGAACTGGTTTAAGAACCACAGATTAGATAGATTATCGTAATTAGTATTCGATTAGGTAAGCATTAATCGGTTAATATTTTCGTCTTAGTAACATTCTAGCTGTTTTGCATTTTTTTCAAACATTAAAAAAATCGTCAAGCTACAATAACTTTAGTAAATAAAATTGAGGTTATGTATATAATATGGTTTTGGTGATTTCATAGTACATCAAGCCCCACACCGTTTTTTTAATACATTCTATTACTTTATGATTTCCATTAAGCCAAAACATATTTCAAGCGTGACAAATCTATACATTTCTAAGTATATGCTGCCCATTTTATAACAACCCAAAAAATACTATTCACACTTCAGCGAATTTCCCTCATTTTCATTTTCAGCACTCACACAATTACTCAAAGCTGATAGTAAGTTGCCCATCTGAAGCTCTTGAGATTCCTTACTCACAGTGTTGGAGAGTACAACTAACCTTATTGAAAAAAATTAACGTGCAATTTAACTTCCCTAACTAAAATCAGCATAATCCACAAAAAAACTTCGAGTTAGAGAGACTTCGGAGTATGAAAGGAAATTTGACTTCTATTGCCATTTCAAGAGTTTAAGTTGTTGAGAACTTCGAGTTATAGAAGTTGGAGTTATGAGAGTTGAACTGTATTTATTGTCTTATATGACCTTATTTTGGTGAACTGTTGGTTTCGTTAAGATATCTGGCTGACACTTCGAGTTATTTATTGTAATTGAATCAGACGACGGAAAGTGAACCTTCAATATATAGCCAATATATAAAGAATTCGTGTCTGTGAAATGTCACTCTGTCGTCTGAATACTTAAATTAGTTGCGATATAGACCCGCTATTCTTTGTAACTTCTTTAACTGTGCTTAGTTCGGTTCGGTTGTTTTTGAAGTATAATTTTAAGGTCAAACTAGACGTGAGAGCTAAACATTGTACAATGTTTGAATGCCACTTTATAATTTTGTAATCTTTCTAAAATTATACCATTTTTCGTAGAGCTGTCTGCTTTCTATACAGCTTTGAGAAGTCCTAACCCATTTTTCGAACTTCTCATTGTAACTACCACTTAACTCTGGTGAATGTTTTGTCTGCAGATCATATAGTGTGCTGCAAAAGTGATGATCTTTCCTTGAATAGTATTGCTCTATGTTGAAAAAAATAATACTAACCTTACCCTTGCTTGAGTAAAAACTAAACTGAGTAAAAAATTCAAAATTGTTGATTATATGTTAGAGCTAATCCTTTTTAGGGACTTTTAAACCGTGTGATGAATTAGTAAACTGTAGATCTGTAAGTAATCCACGATTCTTATCGCGTCTTTGGTAAATATCGGCAAGCGGTTAGATAGTAAATGGCAAGATTTTGTTCATAATTTTAAAATTCTTCAAACTCTTTGTCGGCCCTCAAAATAATCGCCCTTGGTCCAAACATGGTGTTTTCGATAACGACTTACCTTTGCTACGATATTCGTCCGCTAGATCGTATGCTTACAGGTCGCAAGCATAGATCCTAGTCTAATCGCCAGTAATAATACGTTTCATGACATTGAGTGATTGTGGAAGCAATCGTGCTTACACTTTTCTTAGGCCCAGATGATCTTCGAAAATGATTTTCACTGATTCTTTCGATATTCCAATGATGTGACTAAGATACTCTTTTCTTAAAATTTCTATATTTTATTGACGTGTTGATGATCAGTATCAGTAAACTAAACACTAATGATTATTTTGCTGTGATGTTTGGCACAGATGTCAGTGACTGTCATACCAACTTAGAAAATATTTCGACGAGCGGGGTTTTGCGTGAAATTTAAATGAAAAAGTCTTACTATTTTTTCACACAGTAGTACTTGTATGTTTATACTGAAATTGCTACCGTGCACTTAACTACAGAATGTAATTATTACATTTGCATAAGTAATTGCCACCAAGGCGCCTATTTGCTTACTAAATATCTGCTTACGGTGCCACAGTGTGTTGTGCTTTGCATACTATACGATATCCAGCATAAAGTGGCATTCAATAAAAACGACAAAGCTGCAATATAAATAATAATAATAATCATAACTAGCGCTCAATAGTCATAATCATAATAATAGTAATAGCAAATCAAAGGCGCTGCTTTTAATGGTGCTTTCATAAGCAATCGTCAACACACATTAACGCTTCCATTGAATTTAATTCACATCAATTAAATTGGTGCATACGCAACAATTTTGGGCAACCGTTTTATTTGTCACAATTTATTTATTTACGCATGCGTCACATACAGGCTATATTTGTGTGTATTTAAATTTGATTGAAAAGTGTGAAATTTGATGGCATTGCGCTTCAATCATTTTATTTCAGCATTTTCGATTCTCTAAAATTAGTCAGCAGGAATGCTAAATATAAAGATAAATGAAAAAAAGATCAAAATTATATTTGATTGTGTGTCATAATTTTTTGTGATACTGTTGTCCACTATTGTATTCACTAATTTACGAAGTTAGCTTGATATTTAGGTAAGCCAGGGATTTATGAATTATTTTTTAAAGACCAGCTGTTAGCATCTGTCCTTTCTGTCTTTTAAAGTTTCATTTGGCCCAATTATTGATATTCGGAATTTCATATACTCTAAATTTGCCACGAAACTTGTAATACTCAGAGGAAACATCGGAGACCCTATAAAATATTTATATGTAGCGGTCTTGATTTAGCCACTTCCATATTTTTATTTTTATATACGGGAACTACTCAACTTAGATTTTGAGATTGCGTACTGAAACTTTCAACACATCTTTTTCTCACTAAGAGCTGCTCATTTGTCGAAACCATCGATATCGGCCAACCACGCAATTATTATCTAAGACATATATATATATTTATATGGAAACCTCGTTTTTTGACAAAGCATCTGCATGAAATTGGCGAAGGTTATCGTTCACCATCCTCGAATATATTGTAATGATCCAACCACGCAATTACTATCTAAGACAATGCGACAACCTCCGAATATGTTATTCAAAACGGAAGACTATCGCCTATAGGCGGCATATAAAACCACCGATTACAATGAAATGCTTTTATAGAAGACGTGTTTGTCGTCGCGAGTTTCCATGCGGGATCCTGGGAGTGAGGGACTGGCGTGTAAGGTGGTGGTTGTTGCAGCAGGGGCGTTTGTCGCACTGTGGTGTTGGTTGGCGAGGCCACTGTACGGTATTGCGTGGCTAGACTCCTCCAGCGTGGGGAAACTTACGACAAACTCCGCTCACGTGTGGTGCGCAGGCCGGAAAACGTTGGTAAGTGACTCTAGCATGTGCAAAATTGCACTTGACGTTCTGACGTATGACGCTCTGACACACAGAACGGACTGTGTGTGTAAGCAGGTGTTGCTGAGTGGTTCTTGCACGATGATTGGAGCACGATGAAGGTTAGGGGTCTGATCAGAATGAGAGTCATGCTGCCTGTTCGTGCTCGTATGGACCGTAGGGCTTCTTTGTTAGCCATTCGTGTGGATTGGTGGTGCAGTGCGCGAACTTAGTGCAGATTGCACAGCCATAGTGCGTTGGCCACATAGTGCCACTTAACTCGTTGTTCACACCCGGTGAGTATTAACGCCTGCGCAAGTCTTAAATGGTTCCATCCATTGCATATATTAGCCGAGGTGGAGAATGGAAGAAAACTGCTGCGAACCCGGGTTGAACACAATGCCAGCACGAGTTGGGAGAATAACTCCCGCTGACTGCCCAGTAGTGAAGACACTTGAGGTCTTGCCACTCCCTATCTTCACTTACTACCTGACTGTAGTAAACCACCAACATGGCTTCCGTAAAGTACCACCACCACACAAAAACCACGTTGGATTTGTTAAAAGCTTTTGACGCAGTCAACCAAACAAGGCTACTTGCGGACATCCAAAATCTACGCTCTCACTAGGCTCGAAGAGATGGACCATGAACTGCCTGAGCGGTCGGCAATCATTCGTATTTTTTCGAGGTAGAAACATTCTAAATTGAGAAAAATTAAACAGAAGTTTCCGTAGGGTCAGCACCCTCTCCCCGTTGCTGTTTGCTGTTAAGCTAGCCGACATCACATGGAGAAAAAAAAAACAAAGAAACGTTGTTATCGACATAGAAGGCAAACGGCAGGCGAACCTTAACTGCGTCGCACCAATATGGCCTCCTATTTAATAGACTCTCTCTTAGAGTCAAATCAGTAGTTTAAATCCTACTTATAAAGAATTGACACAGATATACTAAGTCAGCAGCATTCAAAGAGTTCCCGCATGACTCTAACCATCTCTTTGCATGCCCAGCTAACCCTCACTCTGACACCACTCTCCCTAAGTTGAATGAAATGTCTTATGAGAAAAATATTTCATTAATAAAAAACAGCTAAAAATAAAATTTCAAAATATTTCAAGTGTTGAAATTTGCATTCAAAGATAAGTAAGGATATAAGCACGAATATATACTAAGTATATACATAAGTACATAATAAAAGATATGCATTTACTTTTTATCTATTTTTAGTGAATTTTAAGCTTTGCTGTCGATCACATGCTCCATGATTTATGACATCATTGAGTGTTTAACACCGTTCACCTTCATACGCTGTGTCTGTACACTCAAGCAATTAGCTACTTAAGCACTTCATGTGCCAAAACTGATAGCGATAAGATACATAAACTGTTAATTTTTATTTAAGCGAAGTCGGTTCTATGTTACACACATATGTTATGTGTTAATATACTCACACATATAAATAATAAAAAATAAAGTGCAAAGTAATTCATATGTTTTCACACTCATTGGTAATAATTATTTAATCGCATGCACATACATATGCACATATGTAAAAATTTCTATGTGCTTATCTATTTGCTTTCTTACACAACAGTTACTTTTTTTTTATCGAAATACAACTGTGGAGGTTATTTTTGGGTGAGAATTTGTAGACAGTAAAATTGTTGCTATTGATTTTTACATACCGGTAAATACCATATATACATATGTACATATGTATATCGTCACCTAAAATGCAAAATATGCTAAAATCACTATTCATAAGTTTACAGGCGTAGGAAAACCGATATAATAGAAACCACTCAAAATGAAACAAAATTTGAGTTTTGGTTGTAGAATGGTTACCTATTGGTTATCATATACTCATACGTATATGAAACAAAACGTGAGTGTTGGTTTAAAATGGTTATCATATCTCACAGAGATTTTCGATTCTTTTCGTTGTCACGTTGTTTTACCTTTTAGGTGACGACATACTTATTTGTACATATGTAAATTATAACAGCAGGTGTTTGTATGCTGGAATTTCAGCTGGTACGAGTCATTCCACATTTGATATATGATAAATGTTTATAGTGGCTTTTAATTCATAGTGAGTGCGATAAGGGAAATTTGTATGCAACTTTGTTATGAAAGAAAATCACCATGTTCAGTTTGTTCGTCAAGCGCACATTAGCGATAAAGCGCACGATTCGCTAAACAGGGTGATTGCAAGTATATTTTTGTAGACTACTTTGCGGCTCTGCTCTAACCATTTCCCAAAAAAATTAAAAAAAACTTCTTATTCAATACAAGTTTGATTGCAAAGTGGTATAATCACTTGTTAGCATTTATTTGTCGGTTTATGCGTTTTATACCAGTTGTTTGTTGAATTACCCCTCTCTTTAAGGTGGTCTAACGACTTAGTATGTATATTTAATTATGTCAGTGTATATTATTTATACCAGTGATTTGTTGGAATCTACCGGACTATAATATGTCAGTCTATATTCTTATACCAGTGGTTTGTTCGTATTGTTACCGCCATTAAGGCTATATAACAACTTGATATTCGATTTGTATAGAACTGTTGCAGTCTATGCCTTTATACCAGTAGCTATTTGTTTCTAATTGATATTCTATTTGTATAGAACTGTTTCAGTCTATGTATTTAGACCAGTAGCTATTTGTTTCTAATTGTATCAGTGTATATGATTTATACCAGTTATTTGTTCGATTTATGCCATTCTGTCTTCATACCAGTTGTGCGTTCGAGTCTATTTGATTATGGCGGTATATATATTTTATACCAGTTGTGTGTTCGTATTTTCCTTCTTTTATATTTGATTTGAATTGTATTAGTCTAAATCTCTATACCAGCATTCGATTCTATTTGATTATGCGAGCATATATTTTTTATAGCAGTTATTTGTTCGTATTGTCACTCTAATTAAGATCTGACTTATACCAGTTGTTTTGTTTCAATCAACGTTTTTATGTCTTTTTATATTTTTTTTATATCGGTACAGTGTTCGTATTTTCCTATCTTTACTATCATAAGTGCATTGAATTATGCCAGTCTAAAACTTTTATCCAAGTTATTTGTTCGTATTGTCTCTTTGTATAAAATGGTATAACCACTTAATATACTATCTATATTAAATTATGTCAGTCTAATTGACTTATATCTGTTATTTTGTTCCAATCTAATCCACGTATTTATGCCTTTCTACATTTTTTATACCAATTGATTGTTTGTATTGGTAGAACATTTTGTAATTCTATAAATTCTATAAAAAAAAATTGATATATATATTATATTATTATTGATGATTTCTATGAAATGCATTGCACATACGATTTTTATTTATTAGGTTAATTGATTCAATTGCTGTTCATGAAAAGATAAATCAATTGAAATGAATTTTAGATGTAATCAGCAATATATTGTATAATTTTGACAAGATTTTACTGTAAGAAAAATAAATAGTGTTTTGGTAAAACCTTCAGTTGGTTGTCTTATTTTTTTATGAATAGACTGATGACGCTTCATTATGTCATTGCACTATCCAAAGGATACTATCGGCTGTGGTTGCCCTTTTTCTTTCTGTGGAGAAAGCAGTCGAGAAATATTTTTAATAAACATATATTATTATGATTGATTTTTGCTTGTGAATGTGACTGATTCGCCTCTACAATTATGTTAAATATAATATAAAATAAATCTCCACAAAGGAGACTCATTTCTATAACGACATTTTGCTATTAGGGAAAAAAGTGTTAGGTATAGAAAACGTGTTTGGTAAAAAGCTTTATGATAATGCGGCATAGTTGATGCTACAAATTATACTTATAATCCATGCTGTCTACTATGAAACACTTTATTATATGATTAAAACTGTATATTTACTTTGGAGCTGCTTGTAGTTGCTGTTATTTTGGAGACTGCATAGCATTAGGCAGATAACTTTATTAGCATTTAGTTTTCCCACGCCAAGGAATGTTAACGGAGCAAATATATTTTTAGTGCATCTCGTAAAATTAAGTTTTTTTTAAGACTTTTGCATATACGGTAACACTGTGACGTTTAACCTCGCAAGCTTTGGATTACCACTGAAGCTGTGACTATCAACATATATACTAAATATAATCGAATTTTGAAAGCAAGCGACATGTTTGATGTGCGTGAAGTACTATACTTATTTATTTCAATACAAATTTCATTATTATTAAAGCTTATTATTATTATTAAAGAAAAATATTACGGAACATACATATGTATGTGTATATTAAGTGGAACTTTTTTTTAGATTTTGTTTCGCAAAGTAACTTAGTTGTAATATTTTTGTAGGAATTTCGTTATTATTTAAAAACATTTTGTGGAACATATGTGGATATTAAGTGGAACTTATGTTGAATTGGCGTAAATTGTCATACTTGTGTATTTAATACGAATTTTTTATTATTATAAAATTATTGTGGAACATACATACATATGTGGATATTAAGTGGAAGTTTTGTTGAATTAGAGAAAATTAGCACACTTGTTTGTTTTAATACGAATTTCATTATTATTAAGAAAACTGTTTTGGAATGTGGATATTGAGTGGATATTAAGTGGAACTTATATCGGCCATGCGTATATTAGCAAACCTGTGTATTTTAATACAAATTTCATTATTATTAAAAAATATGTAGTGAAACATATGCGTATATTAAGTCGAACTTAGTAGAAACAAACCCATCATTGATGAATACAGACATTTTTCTCTTTTTATGCTTAATACTATGCACAAAAGTTTAGTTTCGATTGAAGTTTTAAAAACTTTAACACGAGTGTTGTGGAGTATTTTTTATCGAAATTGGTATCCTATGTAATATGATCGACCGTAAAGAAATTGTGGAACTCATATGGACTTCATGAGAAAAGTACTTAGTCCTTAAAATCTTATGAAGACTGGCTCAAGATTTTAAATTACTTTGTGGAACGTAAAATGCGTTTTTTAAAAAAGGTTCCTAAAAACATTTTTGAGTTGAAATGAAAACATTTTTAACGATAAATATTACATACTTCATAGTTGCCGAGACGTCTGATAATTTGTTCTTCGCATTCCAAGCTCATTTCATTAAATACTCAATAGCATTAGCTTAAGTAAAATTAAGTAGCTTAGCAGTTAAGTAAAATTTCAACAACTCCTATGACGCACATTCATATCACTAATTGGCACATTACTATGAGTACCAGCAAATTACAAACCACTTGTTAACGCTCACCAAAACACCTGTAGGATTTAACGATCCATAAGATTTGTGGCGAATTAGCTTACAAAGTGAATGTGTATGTGTGTATGTATATAGCACAAATACATGTGTACTTATGCATGCCTAACTCTTATTTCATTATTTTCACACTACACGTAATTATATTTAGTAGTTACATACATAGGTACTTATGTGAATCTAGTCTGTTCTAGACGTCTGCGGATTTACTTACTATATATTTAACTGTATATGTACATATATATGAATTTGTGATTCCAAGTATTTTACTTATCAACTCCGAAGTGACGTTTAAAGTGCTCTCCAGCCATCGTGAGTAGTGTCTGTCGCGTGTGCACAGCAGTACTTCCGACCACACACAGTGTGTAACATATAAATATAAAAGTATACTTTGGTAGTTAATCTTATCAACAACACTTTTTTATTTACTGTCATCTTTTGTTTGAATATTAACATGCCAGTTTGTTAGGATGAGACATTTGTTTTTAGTAAATCATATACATATGTATGTATGTACATAATTCTTGCTTGCAAATATGTATTTTATTACTAATTCAACGTTGTGTGCCGAAATAACTATACATTAGAATGCAAGATTCAGTACTTTTATAAAATAATCGTTTTAATTTTCGTAACAACTGAAATATTTCAATGTACTAAAAAAATAGTAAAATTTTAAATGTGGGACGTATGTGAAATGTGGTAAAAAACAGTCTTAATTTTATAGAAATACTGTTTATTATTAACCAGTAATATTAATTTCTATTAAAATGATGTGGATTGTGTGTGGATTCTCAGTGAAAAATTTTGAATTATAAAATAATTTTCCTTTTTTGTAACAACTGACATATCTCAATGTAGTGAAAAAATAGTAAAGTTTTAAATGTGGAACATATGAGAGAAGTCAGTAAAACCGTTTTCATTTTATCGAAATACTGTTTGTTATTTAGCAATAGTATTAATTTATATTAAAATTCTGTGGATTGTATGTGGACTCTAAGTGAAAGCTGTCGAATTGAAAAATAATTATCCTCATTTGTTACAATTGATATATTTTAATGTAGTAATAAAAATAAGAAAATGTTATATGTGGAACGTATGTGGAATGTGAGTAAAACAGTTTTGATAATAAATTAAATACGAATTTTGAAATTAAAGAAACTCGCAACTTAGTAATTCTTTGCATTTGCTTTATATGTACACATAGTACATACACATAACATATATAAATATTACTTTTTGCAAGCTCTATATTTTGTTTACGCTCAAATAACTAAATATTGGACTTCCAGCGTTGCTCTATTTAAAAACACATTAATTTAGCTACAACTACACATTTAATATTAATATAAAATTATGTAAATAATTGCTCTATTTCAAAATGATTTATTGCGTTTCGTGTTTTATGTATATGTTCAATGGAAGTATGTTGTAAATATTTACACCACTACCACTTAAGCTGAATTAAGCGATAATTTTATTTTTTATTATTTCAATAAAACTTTTTCATTAATTACCGGCACTGCCTAAACTGGTAATCAGTTTCAACAGTTGACTAACTTGTCGGACATTGTACTGTGATTGATCACGTTGACACTTCAAATCATGATTTATATACCACATACTATACATATGTACATATTCTTATACATGTACATATGTATGTATGCCTAAGTGTCTAATTAAAGTAATTGATAGCTGAATATTACAAGCATCGCAATTTCTTTATTTTAGGTCATTGTAGGTTAGTAGAACAAGTTGCATGTTTTTATAAAATATTTACATTAAAAGGCGACTTTTCACGCATTTTGTTGAAATCGGTTTTTCAAATTTGATTAAACTAAGTATTGAATACTACAATTTTAAAGTGGAATGTGGAACTCAATTTAAATGCCAAATAAACTTTGTAAATATAGAAATTTTGCACATAAACAGTCGGTGGACGTGAGACTTGTGTGGAACATGTGCTCAAATTATTAAAAAAATAGATTTTTATTAAATATAAACATAAACGGTGGCATTAAATGTGTTATTAACTTATGTATTAAGTATTAAAATTTTATTGTGGAACATATGTAGATTTTATGTGGAACTCAATTCAAATGTCAAATAAACATCGTAAATATTAAGCTTTGCTTATCAGGTTTTATGTGACTGAATGTATTTAATAACTTTCCTTAAACAATTAAAACCATTTCATAATCGAAAAGCTTTAGCTGCAAATTTGCAGCTGTTATATTTCCGCATTATTCATATTTCTAATCTTCCTAATCTGTGGACTAAATTGCGCTTATCCCTTAGGTTGAAGTGAATAGTCTTTTCGGCCTTTATAGCAGTCTGCCCCATTCGCACTTATTAGATTATGCTCACAACTTATTTTAATTAATGATAAAATAAATAAAACTTTTATTTATGCTTTGTTTGGTTTGTTATTTGATTTCTTTGTTTATTTGGAAATATTTGAAGAAACTTTTTTACTACAAGGCAAATCATGTTACTCATACGCCCAGGTGTATTTGCATTGACTAGATAAGGTAGCAGTTGGAGTTGGCGTTTTTATTTATTGCGCATATAATTTTTTGGAGTTAATAAATATTTATATCTAAAATTATATAGATTTAATATTAATATATCTGTTATAATTAAGAGTTAAAATATTTGTAAAACAAAAATTTCAAATAAATTTAATACATTTAAAGTATGAAACAATGCGCAAACAATGAATACCTTCAAAATAATATTTTCGCATCTAATGCTAATGTATTTTCTTATCGTTTATTTTGGTTGCAATTTTATATTGGCAAAATTATAATACGATCCACATTTGTTCCACATATATACACACAATGTTCCACACATTTTCGACCACTTATTCTTCTTATATAATAAAGCTACACACGTTCTACATTAGTCTCTTATTTAAACGATTGTAAGCGCTGAAAATTTATATCCATTTTATATACATACTCACATATGTATATTTTTTGCTTAAAATTATTTCTTCCTATTAATTTTTATAAAATTGTGACTCACTCACATACAAACAAATAATGCAAGTCACAAAGTCAAGTTCAATGCTCATTTGCAAGGTGAAAGCAAAATAAAACAAATTGCAAATTGTCATTTATTCTGTTAGCATGTGTGTTTGTGAATCATATGAAAGACAAAGGCAAATAAGAAAATGACAATTGTTGAATAATAAAATGATGTGCCAAAAGAAGAATGAAGTCTCGTGCGAGATAATTAGTAGCTATTGTTAGGCAATAATTGTCTTTCTTTTACAAAATTTCTAACAATATTGATATATAAGGCTGTTAAAAATTACAGCATAACTGTTTGTGTATATTTATTTACCTCAGTGCTTTGGCAGTAAAAATTGTTGCAATACACTAACATCGTATTCATTTTGCATTTTCTTCCATACCTATTAATTGAATGCTGTATAGTGTATGCCATTTTTTTAAATATAAAAATTAAAAAATAATAATAAAGATCCAAATACGTTCCACATTTTAATTGGCAACCATGATTTGATTAGAAGTGCTTTAATATGTTGCAACTACATGTTTAGAAGAAATTATAAATTTGGATGAATTTATATACGATCCACATATATTCCACATAATATTTTGCAACCACCGCCTTGAATAGAAGTGCTTTAATATGTTGCAAATACATGTTTAGAATAAATTATAAATTTGAATTAATTTATATACGATCCACATATGCTCCACATACTATTTTGCAACCACCTTTTTGAATAGAAGGGTTTTAATGTGTTGCAAATACACGTTTAGAAGAAATTATAAATTTGAACTAATTTATATACGATCCATATGCATTCCATATTGTATTTGGAAAAAATAATTTGTTTAAAAATGCTTTCTTATGTCCAAAAATGTGATTTAGAATAATTAAGTAGATGCGTTACGATTATAATAATCATATTCATAATCATTAAATCAGACGACATCCTTAATTACTTGAAAGCAATAAGTAGTAATAACTTTACACAATATATGTATGTACATACATACATACTTAGATTCCGTTTCGACCAAATTTAGTATTTCTCTTATATGATTCAGATTTCCAAAAATTACCATAAAAGATTTGATTATTTTTCATTAGAAATAACTCACCATTATTCTACTTTCATATAATTGTATGCCGGTATTTCACAACCGGCAACAATTTTTCTTACTAAAAATATGTGTTATTATTTGAACTTTGTTTGTTAAGCCCAACAGGTTCATCTTAAAAACCCCAAAATTGTAATTAGCGTCTCAAATTTGCGTGACTTCTACTCATATTTATGCGGTAGGTATTTGTGCCATACTTTCAAAAGCATATATGCATATTTACTTAAATACTTATGCCCAAAAATATTATTAGAGGTAAACAATGACACACATTCACTAACAGACGCCCAAATTAAACGAATCTTGTTACAAATTTATGCAGATGATCGATTGTGTTGCGATTGCTCGCGACGATACTCCAATTACTGATTGTTGATAATAAATAAATTTAAATTTACTGGGTGGATAAATGTAAAAATACCACCCATATATTTATTTTAGTGTTATAAATCAACGTGTCATAAACAAGTATTTGGTAATTTGCAGTGAAATTATATCTAATTAATGTGAATAATATGGAATAATTGTATATCTTATCAAGTCATGTATAATAAATTGGAGTATTTTTTAAATATTTAACTACAACCTAATTCAGCCAACTCACTAAAATAACCTCAAACGACTTTCTAGTTCTAATTGCTGTAAAATTCTGAAAACTGGGATTTCATCTGGCATTAAATATTATTTGACATAAAAATCAGGCATCATATTAAATACAATATTAAGAAATAGTTTTCAGTTAAATTTTTCTCTCGAAATGCATTTTAGATTGTGCTATGAAAGTTAAAAATACTTAAAAATATGTTTTAACGCTATTTAAATTAAAAAAAAAAAGTGGAACGTATGTGGATGATATTTTAAAATATCGCTTTTGTATTAAATAAAATTTTGATTGTTCTATGGAAGTTTAAAATACTTAAAAATAACCTTTGTCGCTATATAAAAAGTGGAACGTATGTGGAACGCATTCAAAATGACATTAATTACAATATTAAAAAATTGGTTTTGGATAACTATTTCTCTCTACGACGACTTGTGGTTTACCAGGTTCAATTATATGCTCTTACAAAGTTTTAATGTTGCGGGGACTAAATTGGTTTGAAGCTCTCATTGAAAACTATCGTGAAATATGGGACTGGTATTTGATGAAATAAATTTTGAATTAAAAAATGTGGAACGTATGTCGAACATATTTGAAATGCTGCTTCTATTGAACACGAAGTTTTGCATACAAATTAATTTCCTTCAGCTCGCCTTGAGGGTTTTTTGTTTTGTAAGAGACAGTTTATTATATAAATAAATTAAAATACATAATTTGATGTGTTTTTTCAGTCAAAGGCGATCTTCAAGCGGAGCTACGAAAAAAGCTGTTTGCGATGAGAAACATTTTTTTGCTTAAAAATATCTAGAATTCAACAAACAAAAAAAAATTATTTTAAACTATTAGCCAGACATGGAATATTCTCAAATATATGTAAATTCGATACATATGTACAATCGAATTCGAATGTACATATGTACAATATTCAAAATAGAAAAAAGCATCAACTTTGCAAATAAAAAAACAAGAATTTTGATCGATCAGTTTGTAAGATAACTATAGTATAAGCTATAGTGGGTTGATCTGTACAGTTCCTTCGGAGATTCGTAACGAACCGAAACGCAGCAAGGCGAAGAAAAATATGCGGAATCTCTCTGTTTTTACCCTTTGCTAGCAGTCCCCAGTTTTTATAAGAGAGTAACACTGAAAGCAATGCATTCATTTCGGCTTTCTGCGCTTCGTTGAAGTATGAGTGCTAAGCGAAGCGAGGAAAGTTGTATGTGAATGGGCCGTAAGGCATTAAAAGGCAGTCACGAACTGATAAGAAATTGTCAGTTTTCGGGGCTTGTAATAAAGTAAGACAAGGTTCTACAAACGTGACATCATTTGGTTTCGAATATGGAAATGTCATATGTATTAATATATAAGTCTATTTACCATAACCTTTTGAAAATCTATAATTTTGTAAATAAATTCTACATTTCTTTTTAACTTGCAGGTAGATTTATTGAAAAAGGCACTAAAAATGTAATTATAACCTACATTTGTATTATGGTAGATGACAACATTCAATTTGTTTTATTTTTAATAGAAATTTTTACTACAATTAACGTACAGGCCACATAAATACCAACGAATTTCGAATATGGACAAATATATGGAGATTGTCATTTGGGTAGGAAAACAAAAACAAAAAAAAAATACAAAAATGCAATCCAAATAAAAACTAGGGGTTTTGCTGCCAGACTATTGCTTTTTCTAGACAAATCTCAAAGTTTAATTCACCACATCGCTTAGCTTAGGAGGTTAATCAAAAGGGCGAACAGCTTAGAAAGCCATTGCGTTGTATTAACCACGTCCCTTACTGCTTGAAAATATCGTAACACTTCAACAATTTTACCATTAAATGCTATTCTCGCTGATAAAGAGTAGTGATTTAGAATTGCTTGCTAGCACGCGTTGTGTTTATCGCAAAACTTGACATTTGACATATCAGTATAAACAGATAACTCTATGTAAATATTAAGTTCGCAAGTAAGTACAAATTTGTCGCTATTCGTCACACAAGCATAGTGGGTAATTGTGGTATTAGTTGCGCCTCCCAAAATTCGCATTCACTTATCACCCACAGCTGATTGGCTATGTGTTGTTGACAGCGATTTCTTGCCCAAAACCGTGGTGTTGTCTCATCTATTGACCGTTTACGTTCGCCTGTTACTTTAGTGTTGCGCAGTGATGTACATGTGTCTACGGGATCGTCGGGTTCAGTCAACGACTTTCGGTACTGGTTGAGTAATTTACTTATTTTTGCATTGATTTAGAGTTGTTTGCTATGATCGTGTAAATGAAACCTTGCGCAGCTGTTGTCGCCAAATAAGCTGATACAAATTACAGAATTTCAACTTGATCACCTGATCAAAAAATATGCATATTTAGTTCGCACATGATCGTTATGCATATTTTTTTCATCACTCATCCATGCTACTGACCTATGCTTTGTCGTCGACAAGATTATTTATGATAAGTGCGAGTCCATACTGCTGCTCGTATGTAGTTTTCATAGTACATACAGACACGAACGCGTTACACTCATGCAAATATTTGCTGTGACAGTTTATAAGATATTCTTGTTGATTAGTTAAATTAACTAAAACAACAAGAAATATTATGAAAAAAAAAATACTTTAGAAGTAGGAGGAGCTGCTGCATTGATTTTTTGTTTTCCGCCAATATGTGACTCTGGCTGGACAGCTTTAAAAGGCCACGTTTACAAGTTATAAAACGCAGTTAGCCAAAAGGTAAGCTTCTGTGAACATACATATGTACATTTGTGCCTGGACTGTCGGCGTATTAATAATTGGTAAAAAATTAATAAATAAATAATAATTACATAACTTTTAGAATGTGAATGAAATCCTTTCTAAAACTGGTATATCAAATTTTTAACAAAAGTGTAAACATTGTTGTAACATAAATCAACTCAAGGAAAAAATAGTAATTATTGTTACCTTTAATAAAGTGTAAGCGCCTTGTCGGTTGCGTTTGGCATGGAAGAAAATCAGTAAAAGGTATTAAACGATCGCGTAGAAAAGTAGGATTGCTTTGTATAGAAGTTTCCGTTTTCTCTAAAAGAAAAATAGTGGAACATATGTGGATGGTATTTAAAATTCATTTATATTCGTTATTTCAAAAGTGAGTTTTAGCATAGCAACGCTTTAGAGAATTAAATTTATGCTTGTTATATGAAATAAGTTATGTGGATTCTAATTGATAGAATTTCGAATCGCGTAGAAAAGTAGAAGTGGTTTAAAAAGAAGCTTCAGTTAAACATATACTCATTTTCAGCAAAAAAAAATTATGTAGAACATATGTGGATGGTATTTAAAATTAATGTATATTTTTTATTTCAAAAGTGAGTTTTAGCATAGCAACGCTTTAGAGAACTAACTTGACGCTTATTATACATACATATGTCATGTAAATAAATAATGTGACTATTGTATGTAAGTTCTAAACTGTACTATGTAAGTTCTAAAATGTCGGAACGAATTGATCGCGTAGAAAAGTAGGTTAGAAAATTGCTTTAGGAAGAAGCTTCCGTTAAAAATATACTCATTTGCATCAAAAAAAATTGTGGAACATATGTGGATGATATTTAAAATTCATTTAAACTTGTTATGCGTTATTTAAAAAGTGATTTTTTGCGTGGTCACATTGAGAATATTAAATATTAAATTAAAAAAGCTTAAGCGCTAAAATGTCGTAAATCTTTTGAAAGTAAATTAAAAAAAATATATATATAAAACTAAAACAAACAAATGTGTAACAAAAAATGTAAGCTGCTTATTTAAAATATTACACAAAGCTTTAGAGCGAGATGTGATAAAAGAGGATAAAACATTATAATATACACTAAAGAACATTTATTTTATTTCATAACCTATAATTGTTTACTTCCACTAAAAGTGGTCTCATTTATAGAAATTTGAAGAATAGTAATATTTATAATTTTGTTTGTTAAATATTGGTTTATTGGTTCTGGAACCTGTAAGCTACTTTATAGCTGTATAAATTTTGGTTAGTAAACGCCAATATGACATACATATGTATATGGATGTTCCAATAAGGTATTGTTGTTCCAAATGATTGAGTTTTGGTATAAGCTTCTATTAAAAAGTGTCGTGCTTGAGTGGATTGTCATCTAAAGTAGCGCTTTTGTGTGCGATAAATTTTAGATGGTGATGTGACCTATTAAAACAAATTTTTACCATCGAAATGTCAAATAAAAAAAGTAGAACGTATGTGGAACGTAATTAAAACTATATTTTTTAATGAAATATAATATTAGGATTTATTAACTTTTTGAATTTATTTTAATGCAATTAGGAACCATTACCACATGTAAAAATACGACCAACATGTTTTTCTACCTATTTAGAAAATACAAATTATGTGGAAAGTATGTGGAACTTATTTTCAATTGTACTTTTTTAAATAAAATATTGTAGTAAATTTATGGGAAAGTTGAAAATACGACCAACATGGTTTTCTACCTATTTAGAAAATACAAATTATGTGGAAAGTATGTGGAACTTATTTTCAATTGTATTTTTTTAAATAAAATATAAGGTTTAGCAACTTCTTCAAGTTATTTCATGTTACAGTGTGTTATTTCCCATATATTTGCAGTAATTTTTCACGTTTTTTGATGACAGTATTGTATAAACTACTTTATAGTTACCACATTATTATTATTTTTTTTTTGTCAAAAACGTTGCTTATATTAATTTACAATCAGCTGCTATCTATGTAAACAGATAATTTTTACCACCATTTCACATAGCAATCGCGGTATCTTAACTTGGCAGTGTAAAAAAATTCATGACATAACTTCAATGCAACACATTTTATAGTATAATCTCTGAAAACAACAATTGGGCTTGTACATTTGCAAATAAAGTCACTTGTATCTGGTGGTATATATTTTATCAGTACTCTGCCACACTGATCCAATGTCGAACTGCAAATAAAGATAACAAGGGCCATATTTTTTATGATTCTGTCAACTGCCAATTAATCAAAATGTTTGAGTACACGTCTTCTAGCTGGCAATTAAATGTCGATACACACTTACATACATGTGTTTATCAATATGAATACGCATGTACGGACGAGTAACTGTAAACACATACATACATATGTGTAGAATCAGCCATCTGATTAGTTTGCTATCTGCTGATATTTTTTTATGTACTATATATGCATATGTGTATAATATTTAGCCAAAACAAAAAATATCACACACACACACAATTCAGTACAACAAAACTTTAATCGAAATATGTTTTTGCTTTTCTTTCTCCTTATCAAACGCTAGAAGCCAATCAATTTGAAAAGCGTTCGTAAATTTGCAGTCGAACAATTCAAACGCAGACGCGCACCACACGGCAACGCAACAAGACAATCAACATCATTGGCAGCTGGCAGCGTAGGGGTAGCGAATAGAGTGTACGTTGGCAACGGCGATGAAGCAGGCACTTCGTCAGCAATATCATTGAGCGCTGGTAGCATCAAAGTAACACGATTGTCATCAGTGGACGCACTAGAACTAGCAAGCGTAGTAAAAGTATCGAAGCCGACCGGAACTAAGCCCAAGCTTCCGAAACGTTTACGAGCGACAGCAATACCGACATCAACAGCGATCACACCACGCACGAGCTTACGCCACAAACAGTATAAACAACGTCTACAACAGCATCCGTACACCGATGTGGTAGTGGATGCAAGCGAATCGAGAAAGATGGCACAACACAATGGTGATAATGAGTGAGTAAAACTAAGAGAAAATTTAAAAAGAAAACATTTACTCAATTTCAAATATCTCTCACACTCACACTCACACTTTCACTCCCTCTCCTAACCTGTCTCTTATACACATCTAGATGTGTATAAGAGACAGGTGATAATGAGTGAGTAAAACTAAGAGAAAATTTAAAAAGAAAACATTTACTCAATTTCAAATATCTCTCACACTCACACTCACACTTTCACTCCCTCTCCTAACTTTCTCTCACTCACCGCAGAACTAAACCTCTCACAGAGGCATACCTAACGGAGAAGCCGAAAATACAACCGAAATATGACGTGCATCGTGATGTCTTATCCCACGAGGTGGTCATCAAACAGACTGGCTATGGTGCGCGCGACAAAAGCATACCATCGGGTGTACGTCGCTCTTGGGAGCATTGGTCCTTCCTATCGCTATTTGTCGGCATAATACCGATTGTACAATGGTTGCCACGCTACTCGCTGCGTCGTGATGCTATGGGTGATCTTGTAGCTGGTATAACGGTGGCCATTATGAATATACCCCATGGTATGGCGTATGGTATATTGGCAGGTGTGACACCGGGTTGTGGACTCTCGCTTGCCATTTTCCCCGTGATAGTCTACATGATATTGGGCACATCGAAGCACATATCGATTGGCACTTTTGCTGTGATAGCTATGATGACATTGAAGGTGGTACAAACATATGCCACCGAAGATCACTTGTTACTAGCACCGTCGGTGGTGATAAATGGCACGTTGGGTGATGGAGAGGAAGCCGTAAAGGTGGCTGAGATAATAACGCCCGTCGAAGTGGCAACAGCGTTGGCGTTTTGCACGGGATTGCTGCATGTAAGTATTGTGAAGGGTGGGAATTAATGGAACTTGAGTGGAACGCTGAAAGTTGTAGCTTTTTGAAAAGAAGTGTCTCTTTTATTTAATTAAATTAATTTAAAAAAAGTAATATTTGGTTGGTTGTGAGACCAAATAACTTACGTTAACGAGAAAATTTTTAGTGCACGGTATTAAGCGGTATAATGAACGCCAATATGTGGAACGTGTGTGGAACCAATGTGGGTTCTATGTGGAACATATGTTTAACTAAAATCTATTTATAATGTAAGTTAACGGATGTGAAACATATGTGGGTCGTATGTGGATCATAAATTTAATTTGATGCAAAAATAATTATTTAAAACATTTAATTTATTGTTTAAAAAGTCCGTAAGGCAATAATAACTTGGAACGTATTACGAAAATTTATATACAATGCTTTCCAACTTTTATCGTTTTTACCAAAAACGTACCAAAATTTCCCACTGTATTTGTGTCACATAACATTTCTGTTTTTCTATCTTACAGCTCGGCATGGGCTTCTTTCGTCTGGGCACATTATCAGCACTACTAAGCGAACCACTTGTCAATGGCTTCACTACTGGCGCTGCCGTACATGTCACCGTTAGTCAGTTGAAAGATGTGCTCGGCGTGCAAGTGCCACGCTATAAGGGTGCTTTTAAAATTGTCTTTACCGTCATCGATCTCGTCAAGTCTATACCAAAAACGAATATCGTAGCGCTTGTAATTTGCCTCTGCATTATGATCTTCATGACAATCTGCAATGAATGGCTTAAGCCCTGCCTAAAGAAACGCTGTCGCTTGCCTTTCCCCGGCGAGTTGATATCCGTTATAGGCGGTACCTTGATCTCACGTCTACTCAATCTGCATGACAACTATGGTGTGACTTTAGTCGGTAATATTCCAAAAGGCTTACCAATGCCTGAACTGCCGCGTATGGATTTAGTACCAGTGGTGGCGGTGGATTCCATTGCTATAGCGATTGTCAGCTTCTCAATTGTCATGTCTATGGGACTGACATTTGCGCGGAAACATGCATATGAGGTGCGTGCAAATCAGGAACTCTTTGCATTGGGCATGGCCAATTGTATTTCCAGTTGTTTCTCTTGCTATCCACTGGCATGTTCGCTGTCGCGTTCCGTTATACAAGAGCAGACCGGCGGTGTGACACAGATAGCATCACTCGTATCAGCCACATTGATTATAATGACATTGCTGTGGATGGGTCCATTTTTCAGCACACTGCCACGGGTACGTATTGAACGGCATCCTCATCCAATGAGTTTCTTTGAATTTACAGAGTTCTTATTTGCTTTGTAGTGCGTACTGGCGGGCGTTATTATTGTCGCGCTAAAGCCAATGTTCCTGCAGGCCAAAGAGCTTAAGAAATACTCTAAACAAGGCAAGTTGGAGCTTCTCACATGGCTTACGACCTTTATACTGGTGGTATTGATCGATATTGATTATGGGTGAGTACTCGTATGAAGGATTTTAATAACTCCAGTAAACAAACGACTGGAGTAGGAGCTAGAAACTTTTGAATAAAAGACATGTTGTTCTTGTAACCTTAAAGCTACTAAGCGGACTGTTCCTAGTTACTTATAAATCGAGGTTTTGATTGCATATACCCGGAATAGAGCGGCCGTTGTGACAGATAGCTCTTTATCCTGTGAATAAGAGATGTAAAGTCCACATTCCATCTCAGAAGACAGACCGTTTTCATGTTAATGTGGTTTTAGTTAGATCAGTTGAATGAAAGTGTTATGTAGTTCTAGTATGTACTATGGTTTATTAGCTACCAAATAGAATCATTAGAAGGTTATGTTTTTTAAAAACAAAACTACTTTTTTTTTTCTTTTCAAATCCATAAACCCTTTTTAGTAGAATAGGTCTTTCTATTACTTAACCTATTTCCCACAGGGCTAACAATTTCATGTCTGCTGTCTTTATATGAAGCTGAAACTCTCCCAACAATTGCCTGATTCCGGCTCTCCTTACTTATACTAATTCCCTCTCCTTTCAATTCACAGCCTTCTCATCGGCATATTAATTTCATTACTGGCACTCTACATAAAGGGTCTGAAACCATATTGCTGCCTATTGGGCACCATACCCGAAGCACCCGCCGTCTATGTGGATCTCAATCATCATCGAAACGCGGTTGAAATGCCCGAAACGAAAATCTTCCGTTACGTGGGCTCACTAAATTTCGCTACGAACATGTATTTCCGACGTTCACTATACGACATTATCGGTTTGGATATGAAGAAGCTGCAACGCAATAAGACAGCCGTACAACAGAATGGCAAAACTATTGAAAATGGTGAAGTGTCACAATTGAATGCTTTCAATTTCCTTATATTGGATTTCTCCATGTTGGGTCATGTTGATGTGGCGGGTTGTAAAGCGATAACCGATATCATGAAGGAGCTTAAAGCGCTGGGTGTGCGTTTATTCATCTCCAGCCCATCGGATCGCGTGTACGATACATTAGTGCATAGCATGGCGTTGGGCGAGGGACCTTTCGAAACTTTCCCCACACTGCATGATGCTGTGGAATATGCCAAAGCTTGCCGGCTGGCATGAGACTTAATGTACAGATTTGCAAATGGGCGTGTAAGATATATAAATAATAATGTCTAAGGCATTAAGTACACTGTAAATAAAAGTGTAAATAAAAGGAGCTGTGAAGCAAACCAGGGGTTGCTAACTCCGCTAATAAATACAATTGCGTAGGAATTTTATATACATTTTAGGGAGCTTGTACCTTGAGTGAGTGTTAAGAAATAAAAAACCATAAAGAAATAATAATAAAATTAAGCAAAATTAAACTTTATTAGCGTGCCTATAGCAAATTGTAAAAAATTCTTTATAATCATAGTTAAAATTTAATTGACTTATTAATGTTAAACATTTATATTTTGTGTTTTTATTGAAATTGCAACCACCTAATAAAAAATATATACGAAAGAAGGTACAACGACGTTAACTACAAATATAAATTATTTATTTTTATGTATTTATATATAAAAACAATATACAAAATGAAAAAATTTATTGTAATATAAGTTAAAAATAAATGAAAGCTTATAAATGAATAACATTACAATGTACAGCGCGTTTTAAAATTCATAAAAACCAATTTCAGCTGTTTTAATAATTGTATTGTAAAGAATAATAATATGAAATTATTGTGAAATATGTACTTAGTGTTACATACAATAGGTATATACATTTGTAAATTTATAAAAAAAATTACGCAGAAAATGTAACTGTTTACCAAAAAAGTCATAACTTAATTAAAAGTATTTATTAAGAAAAGAAAGGAATGGGTTTAAGTAAAAAAAATATATATTTGAATTTTTATTAAAAAAAGACGAGAATCAATTAAATTGTAATATTGCTTATAACAACAACAAAATGTAATGCGAAATTTTGAATTTTTTGTTTTTTGGTAAGACATAAAATTATTTGTAGAATAACTTATAATAAACAAATAATTTAAAAAAATATGATAAAATAACTTTATATAAAACTATAATATTAAAATAAAGCGCTTTGTATGGCCAGAAAACCTTAAAATTAAATAAAATCAAAATTTTATACAAATTTTGTTTTTAATTCAGCTAAATATTTTGTTGCTGTACACATTTTTATTACAAAGTTAAAATTCTGTTTGGGATTAAATTATATTAATTGAATGATTTTTTGTAGCGTTTTCGTTGACATTTTTTTCAACGTTAAATTTTTTTTATTTTAATTTTTTTTCATATTAAAAAAAATTATTGTCAATGTTGGAATTGTAAAAAAAAACTATGTTTCCGCACTTTTTTTTCATTATAAAATTAAATCTTATTAATTTAAAGAAAATTTGTGGAACGCAAGCTCCAAAACTTAATTTAAATGCTATAATAATTAAAAAGTGTGTATTTTATAAAACGAAAAAAATAAACTGTTTCCGCAATTTTTTTTTTCATTATAAAATGAAAATTTAATTTGAGGTTAAATGCTATTATGTAATGGAGTCAATGGAGTTTTATATCGCAATGTGTTATTGTCATTGAAATGAATGTGAATATCTAAAAACGTAAATTTCTTTAAATGCATTGGATATATCTAAATTGCAAGATTAAAAATAAATAAATTGAAAAAGTAAATAGATTTAAAAATTTGAAATATACAGAGAAAATATTACGATATTATTGTTTTTTTGTTTTTAAATTCCTTATATTATATACAATATTGTGTTTTTTTAAATTCCTCTTTGTTGGAAAGTTATTTTTATGTTTATTTTTTAATTTATTACCAAAAAAGTTTTAAATTGAAATGTAAAAGTTCGCGAAAAATACAACAAAAAAATAAAATAAACAATAAGTAATTAATTGTTGTTAATAATAATACATAGAAACTTACCGCAAATATGTGATGTATTTTGTGCATGATTAAACGTGTTGTGCAATATTTCAAGTAAAATAATATATAATATAAGCATATATTAAATATATATATAAGTAATTAGCTAGTTAAATGAGACTAAACGATTAACAAGTGCCTCCATAAAAGCCAGCCATAAGAGGTGTCTAAATACTACAGATATATGTATATATATATAAAAATGTACATATATATCTACATATGTGTATAGACAATGGTGCTTAGAACTTAATTTATAAAAAAATAAAAAAAGCAGCCAGTGCTTTATATCTATAAGTGGAACGATTATTTATAACTATTTCTTTAAATAAATAAAAAAAAATAAAAAAACATTCAATAAAAAATACATAACTAGTGCTTGAGAGTCAAAACAGTAATATTTTTTTAAAGCAGCGTTAATTGAAAATTTATAATTTAAAAGTAAATCACGATTTGATTATACTTATTTTTTAATTAGAAAAATTTCAAGTATTTGTTTATATTTATAGCGTTTTACAAGGGGATATTGAAATAAATAAATTTAAATTGTTAGAAAAATTGTTTAAAATTGCTAAAAATGCCGAGAACTTGTATTAATTTATTTTCTAATCAGAATAATTAAAAAAAGCAACTCAATTTGGTTATATTTAATTTTTTTTAACCAGAAAAATTTCAACTAATTGTTTAAAATTACTCAAAACGGATGAGAACTTAGTTTTTGGTGTTTTTTCAAGTGGAAATT